>NC_141258.1:13590890-13868390 GCF_054856555.1 Leptonotus elevatus | reverse complement strand
CACACAAAAGCCAGCTTCAATGTATCTTCACAAGTTTCTTACCGTTTAGGCTGTTCGTCCACACGATGGCACGGTTTCGGAGCTTGAAACCGATCACTTTTGAAACCGGTCTCCAGAGTGGAAAAATTTAAAAAAGCGCCCAGTACGCGTCCGTCTGGACACCATATGCAGGATACTCCTCCAGTGATGACGTAATGGTCGCAGCTTGATGACGTATGCGCCAATTCTTGCGTGACTGCGCACAAATTGTCAGTTTGTCAACAATGGCAGATAGCCGTGTCGTAGTCGTTTTACGCAGCTTCCTTAGCTTGCTCATGCTTTTGCCGCAAAATATTTAGCTTCTTTGTTCCCACGTTGAACAAGCGTTGTTGTACTTGAATCACTCGCCATTGTCACTTCTCCTCTGTTCGCCTTTTTCATGTTGTTTTGATACATCCAAAGCCATGTTTCTTCTGTAGATTGCAATAAAGTTGGGGAAAAAAATGTTCGTCTTCTTCGCTGATTCTTCTACGTTTTCCACTAACTCCCTGTGGCTGCGCTACAGCGCCACTCCAGACTTGGCATATACATTACAGCCGTTAAACGTCCTCAGCGTCTTCTTTTGGACACACGCAAGTCTTGAAATGCTTCTGTGTGTACGAGATTGATCTGGCCTTAATCATTTGTATTATTTCTAAATTGTTAATAAATATCGAAAATTGAACTATATTTTTCTTTTTGTTATTTCTAACTTATTTTACAACAATAACAGTGAAAGAATATCTATATAATAACTTTAATTGACTTGTTAGCTATTCAGAGTAGTTAAGAGTTTAAGTTTAATAAACCATTTTTTCAATTATTGCTTTATGAATTAAAGTTAGAGCAACTAGTTTAACAAACTTCCCATTGACTTATTAGTTATTAAAGAGTAGCTAGGACTAGCTTTTGTAAAAAATAATTAAACTTTTTCTTGAATTACTGCTTGATGATTTGACGTGAGTTTTGCCCACTTAGAGTTAACGGGTCAATAATGTGAAAAATCAACTTTTAGGGAGCCATGTTAAAATGCTAATAATTACTTTATAAAACGCCCCAAAAAATCGTATTTGTTAAATGAAAGTATGTTTTTATTTATTTATTTTACTCCAGAAGCTTTAACGCTTCAACAATAGCAACAAAAAAGCTGCATTGGAAGCTTCTGGCAGTAACAGGCTGCTTGGCTTGAATACTGCGCCTCTGTGTTTGTGTCCATCAAAAGAATGAAGAAGAAGAGGCTCTCTGAAGAAGCTTACGCTCAAGTCTTTGACTTTTCTCCAATTGGCACTACAGCGCTCCACTGCGGCTCATAAGATGACGACAGGAAAGGTAAATGTGTCTTAGCTCTTGCTAATGTTAACATTGTTAAAATGTTTTACTGTTTCAATTTATATTTTAACTTTTTTGAATTTAGATATAGCTGTGTAGTAATAAAAGAACAGTCAATTCAATTTTACTCTATGCATAGTGTATTTTGTTCTCTTCCCTGGGAAAGGAATGTCTAATAAGGTTTCTGAGTTATCTAAAGGAGTATATGTTTAAAAGTACAAGCAGAGTTTCTGTCCATAAATTATCCGGTCTAAAAGTTCAAGGAACCAATTATTTTCCTAAAGCTGGAGTGAACTGAGATATGAGCTGAGGATGTATTAAATGTTTTTTGTATTTCACTCTTCCCTCAAGGACAGAGGGGAGGGGGGAGAACATATCCGGTAAACACTGTCTTTTGTATAAAGTTGGGGTGGGTCCACTTGAAGGACACACATTTGGAGAGATCACTGATTCAGTGTCCGGTCATTTGTGTCTTTCAGAAACTTTCTGTAATAAAAACCTTGCAAGGAAGCCTCTTCACAGATCTCAACTTTGAAGTTTATTTAAATACGCAAGAAAACAAAGAACGTTTTCTAACACCCGACGTCCACAGATTGCGGCGTTCCCGGACGGGCGGAATTTCTGGGGCCTAACTAATTAATAACGGTAAGTGGAGACGTTTATCCTCGTAGAGAAGTTCTGTCTGTTTGGGACCGCAGCAACCGGTTTGCGTCTTCTAAATTGTACATGAGATCTGAGTGAACAGGTATTAGTAGTGTTTGAAATCGTTCGGTTACGGAAACTGAGGGACGCGAAGTCCTTGATTTTGGATTTTACTACGACATTGAACTATACACGTTCATGGTGACGTAACTCTTTGTTTACGGAAGTATCGTCACGTTGGTTTATGCGCAGCTGAAGTAAAGAAGTATTAAGAGAATTTTGAAGGGTACAGGTTGAAGCAGCGGATTTATTTATTTTTGTTGAAAAGAAGGCAGCGAACGCTTCCGCTTGTTCACTTAACGCCGTATCCCACTGAACTGCGAACAGATTTAAATTATTTTTGTTTCCTTTTTATTAGAATATGTAATTAGTCAGTCATCGCCGTGACGCTTTTGCGTGCAAGCAACCCCTGTTCATTTTGGACTTATTTCCTGGTCTAATTGTGCTATAAAAATGAGTGTGGTGTTGTCAAGTTGCCATAATTTAGATATCACTCCATCTCGGGTTTCTTCCTTGGAGAAAGTAAGGGGGGGAAAGACATTTGTAGAAGTCACTAGAGCGGAGCGTGACACAGCCAGGTAACCTTCATTTGTGCAACTGGTCCTCTGTGGCATTATGAATGAAAACCGTGGGTGATAGTCCCCAAAATATATGAGTGCATGTGCATAAATATGTTAATCATAGTCTGAAAATATTATATATATTATGTATATGTATATATATAATGGCCTAATTGGAGGGAGGGTTTGTCTGCTGGATGTTTGAAGAAACGAATCGGAATACACTATTCACGTTTGTCCAACTCATTTCATTCGATGGCCTCCCCAACTTTCATCACATTTGCACATGTTGAAATAATTTAAAACAAGGAAGTAAGTCAGATTCAAAAAGCTAAATGGGAATCTTCTTGTTTTTCTTCTCGTTGCGGCGTTTGGCATATGCAGAATATGGAGGAGATGGAGAAGAGCCACGAGGACGTCTTGCATCTGGCACAGCAGGAGCTAAGAAAGGATGGCCACCATGCAGAAGAAGATCCTCATGGACACTGTGAGTCGAGTCGTGGCGCTGATATGAAATCCTCTTGCGCTTTGTCCCTTGGCAACAACAACACGAAATGGCCTCCGTGTGCAAGTTCCTGCAGACCATGCTCTTCTAGACTCCTCTCAACTCATCTTGCTATGTTACGCGTGTTCTTCTTCTGTTCAGTGGTGAAAAGATGACATCAAGTGCTTCATTCTTGGTGTCTGTACACTTAAGCAACCTCTAGGTAGCACTGTTGTTCTCCTAGTGCTAGGAAAAACTGCAAATTTTTCACTCTGGTTTTGGGAATATAAACTATAAACCCTCAATTTCATTTGCTGTCATTTTTACTGTAATCGTTCACGAATCAAAGAAATGACAGGTCGCTAATCAATGCCAGGGCACGTGGAAACAAGTATTTACAGTCACGACAAATCAGAGTCTTCAATTTTTTTTGCCATGTGGAAAAACCTATGCAAGCACCAGGAGAACATGTTACAGCCGGACCCTTGTCTCTCAGTCGGGGGCTGGAGCTTCTTGATGGTGATAGTTTTTCTGCAGTGAATTATGAGCTTGTATTTATAAATAGATTAAATTGAAATTGATGATGGTCCTAGGGTACATTAAACTTGCTTTAGCGCTGAGTATATTCTTAATAATAAAGTTGGAGAACACCCCCCGTCCCCCCCCCCCCCCCCCCCCCGTCCACCTTCCCAATTTTTCCTTGGGTTCTGCAGTTCACATTCCACGTCTAGTAGGTGGCGGCAATGCACCTATGCGTTGCTTTGCCGACCGCCAAATGAACTCCAGTAGAAGAAGAATAGTACCCGGAGCATGACGTTACAGGGGAAATGTTGAACGTTTCTTGCAATCGGACGATACCGATTGAAAAACGAAGATTTGTTGCCGATAGTACTGGGCGGTCTCGACACAGTACGCACATGGCAACTTTACTGCACAAAAACGAAGCTCATCAAACGTTTGTGTTCGGGTAAACTCGTCTCGTTGCGCGTTAAAGGTTCTCGGCCTAGTTAGCTTAATTTATTTCGCTAGTCGCTAACAGACGCGTTTAATATAAAGTATTAAGATTCTCCTGGTAAAATGTGCGCAAGAAGGACAGCAAAGTATGCGGAGAAACTATATGGAACAGAAGAGGAAAACGAGCGTCGTCGTCAACTACTGGACGCAGCCAGACTTTGCCAGCAGCTTCGTGTTGTATTACACAGAGCAGGTTTGCCCACTTTTTACTCTCACTTGCTTAGCAATTACTGAAACACCTTTCTAATGTTGAAAATTTCCTGTGGTTATCAATTATAAAAGGGAATGCGGCGTTTACATTAATAAGGAATGAATATCAAGCCCTCGTAAACTGCTCGCAGTGGATATTTTGCCGTGACCGTTAACTCTCCACTTGGCACTATTTTGCGGTGAATCGCGTGAGAATTACTAGTACAAATTCTGCGCGAGTGAGTGTGTACCGGAGCCACTGGTACGAAATTGCGAACATCCGGTCATTTCTGGTATAGTATTAATTTTCCCTAATTAAACGCAATGTAAATGATTCCTTTACACGGCGAACGCAACCAGCGGATTGTATTGCTTTTGCCTGTGACTAGCATACAAACCAGGTAGATTGTTATCGTAGTCAAACATTTCATCACATTTTGAAATCAAAATAATCCTCTCAAATCAAATTACACCGATCCAAATTCACTGAGTAAGACCGCTATTTTGACTTGTAACTTAAACTCTGAATTGTCAGTGTGCTCTGAGGGTTATGGACCTGGTTAGGCTCGTAATGCCGATAGCAGCCTATCTTCGGTGGCAAAACAAAATACCCGAACAATAAAATTGACAAATCCCACATAAAACATGGCAAACCTATACAAAAAAGGAACAAATTTGAAAACATTTGAATATGATGAACACGACAAATGTCATCCAGAAAAAAAGTCTTGATCCAGATATTTATTTCTGTTGAAATAATCACGACTCTGTGAATACTATAATATATACCAATTTAATGTAAACATAAACATACAATATGATCATAAATTTTATATTATATACTTTATAGCAGAAGTATAAAAATTAGGGAATACTTGAATAAAACGAACAAGTCAGTCATATCAGAGACTTTGGAAAATAAGTGACGTAGAAATGTAAGGGTATGAATTGTTTACAATGAACAGGAAGATCAGGAAAAGAGGCGGGGTCGTAATATGTGGACAAAACCTTGAGATGTGATGAGATTGATGGTCTGACATATTCCATGGATAACATAATAGAATGTTTAATGGTTGAAATACACTTTTTTTTTAAACGTAATTGTTGTCTCTGTTTACAGAACCCTATAATCATGCCTTGACATCTTTAATGAAAAAAATAGCTCATATGCTTAGTTATTTAAACGATAAATTAAAAAAAACACAAGTTATGTGGGGATTTTAATACTTGTTGACTAAACCCAAATGATCATAAAAACAACAACAGACTTTATAAATAATAGGGGTGTTCAATCAATCAAAAAATGGATTCGGAAATATATCGCGCGCGATATAGCGCGAAATTCTCGAATCGATTCAATATGCAGCCGAATCGATTTTTGAACATCAATTTTTTATGGAAATATTCAACAAAACGTCTTACTTAGGGTTAGGATTCACACACTAAGCATGGAAAAATGTTTATATTAATGGAACATTAAGCCTTAATATTTTATTTAATTGTTGTTCAAACATGAAACAGACTGCAACCTGTTTGTTAAATGCAGTGGCTCAGTTATAAGCCTGAATTTTCAGATAAATAAATACATTTTCATACAAATCTTACAGTGTACATGTACAAGTTTACTGATTAGTATTTTCTAAATTTGAGTTTTTTAAAAATCGCAATAATCAATTTATAGATTCGTATCGGGATTAATCGGTATCGAATCGTGACCTATAAATCGTGATACGAACCGAATCGCCAGGTACTAGGCAATTCACACCCCTAATAAATAAAGTGCATGGTAATTGTCTCTTTCCTTTAACTCTTTGACTGCCATAAACGTTATAAAACGTTTAGCATAAACCTAGGGAAGGGCGCCGAGGACGTTAAAAGACGTCCCCTATGTTTTTTTTTTTTTTTTTTCAAAAACGGGTGCAGGAAAGCCTTGGGCAGCTGTGCTGAAAGTATCAGGCAGATCTGATTAGTCAAAGACTCGTTTTGGCCCCTAGAGGGCAGCGATGACTCTCTTTGCACAAGGTTGGATGGGCCGCCCACCGTGGGCGTCAGTAGAAGACGTGAGGCGGAGCTAGAGTGTTGAGGAGACAATGGCTGATCCAAGCCACAATGGCTTGACCAAGCAACCGGTTACAAGCAGCTCAGCTTGAGCATTTTTTTCAAAGACGGAAAGCATCAATCAATACTAAAAAGCGCATTGATGTCAACGATGATGATGACTCCGAGCTCTACGCCAAAGTTGGAAGCTTTGGCCTGTTACTATCACGTAGTAAGCCTCACCGGCTTAGCGCGGCTAGCGCTGCTAAGGCCGGAAAACGCGCACAATAGCCGGCCGGGTACTTCTGCACAAGCGGACATTCGATCGGGCGATGGAGAGTTGGCATCGACCAATGCAGATTGATGATGATGATGATGACGACGACGACTCCGAGTTTGACGCCAAAGTTGGAAGCCTGGACGTGTTTACGATCACGTAGTAAGCCTCACCGGCCTAGCGCGGCTAGCGCTGCTAAGGCCGGAAAACGCGGAGCTGCACAAGCGGACATTCGATCGGACAATGAAGAGTACCCCGAGTCCAATGCATATTCATCGGAGGAGCGGGTACAGTCTGATCACGGAGAAGACACTGTTTCTGGACTACGATGCCACCATGAATGGAGTGGATAAAATGGATCAGAACATCTACCACTCGGTATAGCAACTGAAGGACGCGAGGAAGCGAGACGTAACACCACCGTAACGTAACCGTAGCATGATCCTGATATTAGACTTGATGACACACTGCAGTATATACTTGCTATTCCCCGGAAAAAAACGGCCTGCAAGAAAGTGGCACACGCGAAGAGGCAATCTGTTGTGCAAATGCTGTTACGTCTCTTTGCACGCAGGAGAGTGTTACAAAAAGAAAAACTGTCGTTGAAACATCCACATATTTGTAAATAGCACCACAGTTGCACACATTTGTAAATAGTTTGCCAAATTGTTGTCAAATTGTTACACTGTTGAATGTAAATAAACGTATTTTGCTATCAAAAAACACTTTTTCATTCTTGGTGGTAGTGTTTTATAGAAGTAAAGCACTATTTAGGTGTTTGTGGCATCATTCATGGACAAAAAGAAGTGTCAAATTCACTAGAATGCATGAAATAATATCGTTTCACTAAAAGCTTGATTTCTCCGTATTTTGGTCCAACACAGGCGAAATTGGGTCAAACTAACCATTTTCTATTGTTGATTACTAAAGAACGGAATAAGGTAGAAACAAACTCTTTTTTTCTGATGAAAGATGAAAGTCCAATCTTTCATTTGGTAGTACGTGTGTTTCCATAGTCCAAACAGAACATTTTCTGTGGACCTTGAAAATCAGTCAAAATGCTTAAATCGGCTGGCACTGACGGCATCCCTTTTCTGAAAACGTCTGGCAGTCAAAGAGTTAATAACAAAACCTAGTAGAATAACAGCAACTGACACATTAATAGATAACATATTTACAAATAAATTTGATCCCCTTATAAACGATATGTGAGATCACCTGCCTGTCTTTGCAACCTTTCAAGATCTTATGTGACCCGCTCCGGCAAAATGGTCCACATGTCGGGAGGATTAAAAAAATATATATATATTTTATTCTATACCGTGATATATACCGTTACAGTGAATGGATGCAGTTTATACCGTGATATGAATATTGAGCCATATCGCCCAGCCCTTTTGTAAATACTAGTGTAATGTTTTGATAGCTTGTCAATGTTGTCAATTTCATACGACGCCGTTACACGCTGCTTCAGCGATGCATCACAAATAAACTGCCAGCATCGCAAATATCACTTCACATTTTCACTGCTCTTTTAGTGAGATGACTCGAACATAAAAATGAGCTAAGAAAGATGAAACTTGAAGGTGAAAATGATCGCGATGGTCCTCAAGAGTCACCACGAGTCCGACACACAGGCTATATTAACTAGTAAATACAATAGTGTAATGTCCCTTGTGATGTATTATGTATCATTTTAAAGGTAATTAAGTGTAGAATTGTAATATATCAATATCCCATTTTAGAATTTTTTTTGGGCCACATATTGATAAAAAGGTGAAGCACACAGCCTGTGCATCAGTATTAACGATAAGAACCCAACATACTATTGCTGCCCTAACCCATTATGGCCTAAAGCGCCTGCAAAACATGCCTCTAAAACCTATGGGTGACTTTAGAATCACCTCCGAAAACCTGAAGTTTTCCTGGAAATTCAACAATATTGTCAATGCCCACTAAATAATTGATACCTCAGCTCCTGAAGCAGATAAAAACATATTCACACAAACCTAAGTTTATCATTATAAACCTTCAATATATTTAAAAATAAAAAATAAAAATCAACAACTGTCGCATCTGCGGGTATATTAATTACCTTCAACATTAATAACCTTGGGGCGGCAATTGTAACAACCTCTGGGAATCAAGTGGTAATTATTCCTCCATTGCGTTTGAAAGCCGTCAAAACCTTCAACATTCTCATTGTCTACAAACATATTTCTTAAAAATATCAAATGGTATCAAAATTTCTCTCTAAAGTATTAAAATATACTTATCTTAGTTTAAATTTTTTACAAAAACAGAAGGTGCAGAGAGTCCCCATAGTCAGCAGCATCTCTGAAAATGTAAATAATTAGTTCCCTGAAGTTAACACTTTTTCAAATTAATCTATTATCGGCCGTGTGATTCTTCAAAATGGCCAATGGCAATATTCCTCAAAATGCTGAATATCGGCGCCAATAATCGTCCCAGACAATAATCGGTCTATCCCTATGCGAAATGCTAAATGTATTTCTGGCGGGAAATTTGTGGTATTTGGACAAAGCTGCATGGCAAGTGCGATTTTGCGGGGTTTTCTTGATTTTGCGTTAATAGTTGCGATCACAACATTGCGAAATCCTGGAGGGTCTGACATTTGGCATGACTCTGACAAGAACAAAGTCTCATTCTGTCCACACCACAAAGTCACAGCATTTTAAGCCTACCACAAAGATCTGTGTCTACACCTGTGTACTGTACATATGATGTTCCTTTAGTTGTGTAAGTTCTCCATCACAAAGATCTTTGATGGACACTTTATTTCCAAACATCCTTTATTTTAAGTCCTTGTGGTATGGTTCTTGCTTAGCTTGATAAATACTCCTTGTAGCCTCCTCATGCTCAATCCCCCATTTAATTTCCCTTGTTGTCGACAGTGTCGATGGGTAGCATACCTTCCTCACTGTCGACAAAGCTGGCCTCTCAATGTTGGTGGCAACAATAGCATGCGTGTTAGAGGCAGTTACTCTCCCTGTCCGTAATGCATACCAGACCGGTGATTTACGCTGCTGCCTGGTCTGTGCCTCCACTTTGTGTGCTTGTGCTACATTCACATGAACAATGTCTTTAACAGTTTTAAAGTGTGAAAGAGCACCATCAAACTGTGAGTCCTGCAGCCTTTTTTGAAGAGGTTTTGGCAATAAAGTTGGCTGCATGGGGTTTGCATACAGATGACAATACGCAGCCTTTACAGTACAGCTTTGTTTACATACGCTGTTGCATCCAAAATGGCGGATGATGACGTTGCGATGGTGCGGTGCACGGGCGATATTTAAAATATTTATTCTGATTAATGAGATATATTTATTCTTGAGAAATTAAAGTAACGATGACCAATTAGGTCTCAGTCTAGAGCTCTACAAACACTAAGTAGAAATCTTAATTCATCTGGCTCTCCTATTAACCTTCAATATGAATAATAACCATATTACCATGTGTGTTTGTTTTCTTGTGTCTTGCAGACATCAGTGAATATGTTTGCCCCGAACAGCAGGAGCCAGAGCACCTTCACATTAAAAAAGAAGAGGAGGATGAAGAGGTCCCACACTTTAAAGAAGAAGAAGAGCAGCAGTTTCCTTCAATTAAAAAAGTGGAGGAGCCAGAGCACCCTTGCATGAAAGAGGAGAGAAAAGACCCTCCCTACACCAAAGAGGAGGAGGAGAAGGAAAAGGGTATCTATATGTTGCCAACGACTGGTGTCTCTTTGAAGAGTGAAGATGGTGCAAGTGAGGTGAGCAGAAGGGTGGAGCCTCCAAGCCGCAGATCAGGTCAACAAATGACAACTGAAGGTGATGGAGACCACTGTGGAGGATCACAAGCTGACGGCCTCCTAGCTCCACTATCAGAAAGTGATGACGCTATATCACACGCTCTCCTGGATGATGATGATGATGAGGAGGAGGAGGAGGAGGAGCAGGAGGCTGAAGGAGATATGACATGTCACACGGTCAACAAACGCTGGGAATGTTCTCGGTGTAGGAAAACTTTTGCTTATAAGCGCTATTTCAACGAACACATGAGAATTCACACTGGTGAGAAACCGTTTGCCTGCTCAGTTTGTGGGCAAAAATTCTCTCAGAAGGGAAGCTTAAATATGCACACAAGAACCCACACTGGTGAGAAACCTTTTACCTGCTCAGTTTGTGGCCGAAGATTCTCTCAGAAGGGAAACTTAATTAACCACACAAGAACGCACACTCATGAGAAACCTTTTGGCTGCACAGTTTGTGGGAAAAAATTCTCTGTGAAGGGAAGCTTAACAGGGCACACAAAAACACACGCTGGTGAGAAACATTTTGCATGCACCGTTTGTGACCAAAGATTCTCTCAAAAGGGAATCTTAAAGCAACACGCAAGAACCCACACTGGTGAGAAACAGTTTGCCTGCTCATTTTGTGGGCAAAGATTCTCTCAGAAGGGAAACTTAAAACAACACACAAGAACCCACACTGGTGAGAAACATTTTGCCTGCTCAGTTTGCGGGCAAAGATTCTCTCAGAAGGGAAACTTAATAAATCACACAAGAACCCACACTGGTGATAAGCCTTATGTTTGCTCAATTTGTGGTAAAGGATTCTCTGAGAAGGGAAACTTAAAACAACACACAAGAACCCACACTGGTGAGAAACCTTTTGCCTGCTCAGTTTGTGGCCAGGGATTCTCTTGGAAGGGACATTTGATAAGTCACACAAGAACACACACTGGTGAGAAACCTTTTGTCTGCTCAGTTTGTGGTCAAAGGTTCTCTCATAAGTTTCAGGTCAAGAGACACAAGTGTGCTGGTGAAGTATGCAGTAATCAAGAAGCTTGCAATGAAAATATAATTGGTTAGGACCTGGGGTCCATTTCACAAAGCAGGTTTAGTGAGTCTTTTAACCCTGAAATGCGGGAAACTGCGTTTTCCATTTGAGAAAGCGAGGTAACTGAAACCAGAAAAAAAGAGGTGACTCTAGCCTGTTTCATAAAAGGAGGTAACTTAAACTCTTCGTCAGTTACCGTAGTAACAGACTTTATGAACCTAACCTGGTCGGTACCAGGTTTATCTCAATAAACCTAGAGTTTTTCTCTGTCTCCGCTTCCTTTCAGCCACACTTGAAATTTGATTTCTTCATTCATTCAGTCAGTTTGCGAGCTTTGACGTAACATAGTTTTGCCGTCTGTTATTTAAAAAAAAAAAAAGTCAATAGGCCTATATTAAAAGTTCACATAGCATGTCCTTTTGACAATTATCCCGTTTATAACGGTGCACTCTTAAAAAAAATAATTGTTGAACCAAATTTAAGATTACAAATTGAATTGTTGACCAACTTAATAAAATTGCTTCAATTAGTAACACACGATTTATTTAAATAAATCCGGTGAATATGTTAAAGCAGGAACAAAGCAGCATTTGGCTTTTGATGATTGTGGCGGCACCTTTGGACAAAAGCGATATTGTTTTCCCTTGAATTTTCCTTGAAAGAACGACATTTCCCATAAGGACAAGGGAAATAAGGACAGCGTCGGTTGGAAATCCCCCCTCGTCTTTCACCTTGCAAGCGAGTGAAATCCTGTACTGTGCTTTTATCCACATCCAGGTAGGCTATTTATCATTATTATTATGTCACCTCAGACAAAAATCTTCGTTTCTTGGGGTGTTTTGTAGCTTCTGCATGATAATAGTAACCGCGCGTAGACATTTGACTCGACTTCCTTCTGGAACGACTGGGGAAAGGACGTATGCCGTAAAGCAGTCTAGTCTGCACGGTTGTAGTTTTTTGTGTGTGGCAGAGTTCACACCATCCACCTCAAAGTTGTTTGGTGCTAGTAAAAATTAGAGTTGTTGAACGATTACATTTTTTCTATAGATTGATCACATCTTAGAGTTTTGATTAATCACTTCATTAAAATGAAAGAAGCAAACATTTATTAAAATGCTTTACTTTAATGCATGTTATGTTCATGGTTCAAACAACCCCTGCTACCTTGAACGTAACCATTCGCTGTCAAGCTAAAGTATAATCTGGTCTGCGTTAATACATGATTAATGCAATATTTTTTTGTGATTAATCAATGAGTTAACGCTTTAACTTTGAGAACTTTAGTAAAAATGATACAGACTTCATTAATCTAGCTGCAATTCAATGTTTTATCAGGAGAATTATGAAGATATGAATTGAAGGTTTAAAAGTGATTTACAATCGCATTAAGATTACCAAGAGAGGGCTTAAAAACGGAGGGGAAAGAGGATGCCGCCACCCTCTGCTTCCCTGGTGCCGTGATGAATCGTCGAATCGGGGCTCCATTGATGCATTTTTTTTTTTACAATGGTGGTGGTTTATGCGATTAACTCCAGGTGGAACTACTTTCCGTTTATCAAATCTCAGGGTAGGTCAACTCTTAAGTTCAGGGTAAGTCTCAGAGTTTGTTGAACCTGCTTTGTGAAACGGACCCTTGAAGTTTTTACTTAGAAAAATCTTTACAAAATCGTACTTTATTTTATTCTATGGAACATGATTTTTTTTTTTTTTATCATCTTGTAGTCTTTGTATAATCTAAAAGCCTCTGTGGGCAGGTGCTGAGAATTAGCGCTGGTGCAAAAATATTTTAAGCAGTGCATTGGCGTTGTACAATGTTATGGTAATGTCCATATGAAGTGATTGATTAGATGGTGTTGGAAATCATTTCCTTGATTTCTGCGTGTTCAAATAAATTCAAAGTTGAAATCTGTAAACAAGTTTGCCAGCTTTATTTCAGATTCTGAAAGTCACTTGTAGATACTGCTCAATCATCGCAGCTTACCCACAAATGTGTCGTTTTCAAAGTTCATGCATGCATATATAGAAAAAATGGTTCCCTCCCCCTTTCATTGACCATTTGGCCCCTTCTCAGCATGTGATATTTCCTGTCACCCCAATTCTTCACACAGAGCACAGCCCCCGAGGAAGAGACTGTGCCCCCCCTTTGATCTTGTCCTGTCAGCAGAGTGAGATACAATCTGGCCAACTCCTATTGAGTTCTTTCAGTCCTTAACAAACATGAGGTAAACAATTGGCTTCCTAGATAAACTATTGACCTCGGGAGAGCTGGCTCCAGAGATTCCCGCATACCTGCTGTGTGGATTCCGACACCTCACTTCCTTAGGGGGAAAACAGACCACATTCTACCACAGTTGTATTTATCTAACTAAAATCAAAAACACTTTGAAGAATATATATGTAAAACAGAAAAACAATGTTAATAATTCTATCATTCCGTCATTTGAACTATTCTATAGTTCAACACATTAGATATTGTTTTTAAAGGAAAATGCCAGCGGCATCCTCATCCCCCTCATTCGAAGCAACAGGAGACATCCATTGATTAGCAACAGCTACCATCATATGAGACGACTTATTTTGTACATCCTGTTTCTCAATCGCAGTGGTAATAAGTCTTTGGCAAAGTGAACGAATACATGGAATAAAACAACATCCACAAATCGTTATTAGTGCCGTGAAAACAGCCGCAGATATCAAAATTGAGGAAATCAAAGCTTTATAACGGCCAAACACATTCATCCACTTATCCCATACAGAAGTATCTACACCTGATTGCTCTTTCATTTTCTTATTGAGTGTTCGCAGCCCTTCAATTGCAATTGTCAGACTTCCATCTGGAGCAGTATTGTTAGGAATAAAAGTGCAACACTGATCTCCAAACATTGAGCAAACTCCGCCCTTTTCTGCCAGCAACATATCTAGTGCAATTCGATTTTGGAATGTCATCAAAGATGTGGCGGCTAACTGGCCGCGTACAGCCTCAAAGCCAGACTGAGTCCCAATTTCCTAGCCTTTGTTCATTATAATGTATATAATTAATTCTATCTACATTTTTGTTTATGGTGCACCACCAGCAAATTACAGATTCGAATCCTGAGAGTACTTGATCAGTTAATTTGTATTCATCTGGCACACCTCTTGGTACTCCAATTGCATCAATGTAGGTGGGAACATTCTGCTCTTGCCAAGAATGTCTTTTGGTCCTCTGAAAAGAAGGAGGTTTTGGTTCCCAATTATCAATCATTTGTAACAGGTTATCAATAGAGATGGGGTAGATTTGTACTGGCATGAGAAGGGTTATGAGGGCACAATATCCTTTTGTATTTAAAGGCAACTTATCAAATATTCTGTTGTCACCGCACCACCAGTATATGTCCGCTCTGGATTTCGGTTGGAACTTCTGTCCCACATCTACTATCGACACGCACTGAGTAATGTGATTTAATTTTCCCAATTGCTCTCCAGTGCCTGTCATTTTAATACATGTAAAATTACCATTTGCAACTGTGTTTGAAAATACTGGTTTAGTTTTCTGCCAATCGACGAGGGGATACACCTTATCCCATTTCGAGCATTTGACATTGGGGACAGCCTTATTCATTAGTTCCAATATACAGTGATCATCTATTTTAGCCGGAATGATTCTCAATAGAGGACGCGGACCTACACATACCACACAGTTGTCTTTATCAGAGGCTCGAGCCGCTTCATTCGCCAATAATAGCCAATTGTTACTGCCCCCGGAAAATCCTTTTGTAACCCGAAACCTCTCAACTATTCCCTCAGTTGGTACGCTGACCGCCTTTACTCCGCTCTCCATTGTGTATTTAGTCATTTTTGGCTGTTCTAAATTACTCATTGTTTTATTTACGCATACTAAAATGGGGAAATATGGGTCATGTCCGGAGAACCAGGCCCACAACAAAAATCCAAAACAGGAGGCGTTATCAATTGTTGTGTTAGGCGACCGTAATTCCCCTTCTGGAAAAATAAAGTTCATATAGAGTCGCCCCCCCATATTACGCAATGTTATTCTTTTGCTAAAGAAGACTGCCTCCTCACTAGTTCCCGGACGCCAGTATCTTCCATCCTGTGTTGTTATCAGAGCATTCCAATCTCGTCGTACATGACCTGTCAAATACCACCAGTATCTTATCCAATCTTCCCCCTTATTCTGTCTCCCCCTACCAAATCCCTTTAAGGATCTAATAGGAATTTTAACAGAAGTGTTTGTATTTGGAGCAACTGTCACAGCAATTGATTTCTCATAAGTCCAGAATGTGACCCAGGGATTATATGTAGACTTAATACTTCGCTTAATACGACACGTTGTAATTGCGTTCAAAGTTGTGTCAAAAGGCTGAAAAAAGTACCAAGTCATCATGAGAAGAAAGGTCGCAGTACAGCAGAAGGATATGTTTTTCAGCTTTGAAGCCATCTCGTAATGAAGTTCTTTGAAGGTCTTTTTGAATGAAAAGAGTGTCGCAATAGTTCGTCTCTTCTTCAAGAATTTGGGGTAGACTACCCAAATTCTTCGATTTGTCACCTGGGATTATTCTGCCCAAAATGTGACTGATCAAAGGAATGATTGCCCAAGAAAAGGCACTTGATCTTGATCTTCGTTCAATAAGATTGAATGATGTCCTCAAACGACAGCTCCTGAGCCGGAAACTGGATCATCAGTTGACGTGGCTCCTAGATCGGGACATCAGCTGACGTTGTTTTCCCAGTTGGAGGTGATGAGATTGATGATCATCAGTTGATAAGATAGCTGAGCCTGGCACGTCTCCGGCAGCCTTGTAGACCAGATGTGGAATGTCGTCTTCATCCTCCTTTCTGTGCAGCGAACTGCACAACATTTCCTCTCCGTCACCCCCTGGGGCCGTTCTCCTGAGTGCAGAACATTTTCATTTAGTCTCTCATAAACTCACATAAATTTTATTTTGAGGAAAAACCCTGATAGTTTTTGTTAGTTGGGATTAGTAAATGTTATTTGATTAAGATCTGTAGGTCCTGCACTGTTGGAACAGGAAAATATCTATTTTTGTGACATTGAAATAGAGCCCAGCCTTTGATTGAGGTGAATGACATTCGCTCATTCATTAATATAAGACAGAGCTTGTAAATATTTATTTTTCAAATAGGTTTTGTTCAATAATAGGTAATTTTTTTACCACGACTAAATTTATTCTAAATTTGCATAACTTTGCCTTTCATATCATATATTCTCTTCCCAGAATCCCATTATCGGCCGAATCCTGGCATGCTGGGAAAAACTCACATATATTCATATTATCTATACTCTTTTGCAAACACTGGGCTCATTACATTTTTCACATGTGATTCTGAGATAAAAGATATAATATAATATAATTACCTTCATTCGGCGAATATGCATTATTGTCCTTGCTTGCTTCAGACTTACTTTGCGATCGATTTCCTCTGGTAGATTTCTTCATATTCAAACTGTGGATTATCACTTTCAAACTCACCCTGTCAAATGGAGTGTAGGCCGATACCCCACAACCTTTGTAATTTTGTTTTTAAGTTTGTTTTTCATTCTCTAACCCACAACCTTTAAATTTTGTATTGAATTTTCTAATTCATCTACATTGGTTAATATCTTAAACATGAACTGTCCTTCTGTTCATTCCTCCCTCATTTTGGCAAAGATCCACAGATCTTTACAAACACGCATTGCACTTCAAAGGGAGACACATAAAAAAAACCGTTAGCTCATAAAGAAGGACCGCCAGACCACAGCCCCCGCAAAAGACGTCGTAAAATTCACAACTCACAAAATCAGAATGTGAGGCAACCGAGATAGCCGCAGGACACTGCAAATAATTAGCACAGACCAGATAAAAACTAACACACTAAATGTGAAAACTTTGGAGACATGAAAAACAATACTACTAGATTTAAGCAAACTAAAAATGATTCAGAAACTGCCAATCAACCTCACCTCTTCTACAGATTAGTGGGGCACGTAAAAACACAGCACAAAAAATATCTCTGGGATTTACAAATCACAGTGCTGTGAGAAAAAAAATAATAATCGAAAATGAATCATCAAATTATCAGTTATTTGTTGAATAACAATATCTCAGTATGATAAGATGTAAATTTCAATATTATGTCTATAGAACATATACTTAGATAATACATATTTATAACATATACTATCGTGAAGACTTCTGGGAAGACTTCTACTTAATGCTGCACTTTGTATTCAACTTTAACTGCAGCTGGACGGAGCCCAGAAAAAAAAAAAAAAATCCCCACAGGGAAAACAAAAGTATATCGTATCGTATTAGTCAAATTCCCATTGTACCAATTCAGAAACTGATTATCCCAAGAAAATAGGCAGACATTTAGTAGGCCCTTCTCAACAATAAAATAGAGGAACTAAGATTGAAATTAATTTTTTTCCAATCCCTCATTCCAAATTCACATATGTCGTGTTCAATTTCCTGAAATACTTTGCTATAGAGCACAGTTTCCCATCCAACACATTAAAAATGCCTTGCATACCACTCGTGTAGCATTTCTTCGAGCAAGATCACACCCCATTCGGACCTCCATCTTTTTTAGTCTTTGTCCAGTCCTCCAGCAGATGTCGCTGTGGGGAGGTTGCCATTTGCAACCTTCCAAAGGATGGATTCTTTTTGCCAATCGATTGTTCCAAACGATTCCAATGTTCCAGTTCTGCAGTCGCTACCGGCGCTTCCTTGTTCCACTTGGTGACAATTTCAGCTGCCACTTCAGCCTTCGTCGGAGCTGCCCAACCTCCTTGTGTGACGAGTCTAACATGCAGTCCTGCCGTAGCGTGTCTTTGAAGGCTCCTTTCTGTCCTTTTTCCCAGCCAGGTGAGGAGGCAGGCCCAACACGATGAGGACAACAATAGTCTGCTTTTCTTGTTGTGATTTCTCTCAACGGCAGCCAATCGCTGCTTTGCTTTCTGACTCCTTGTGACATTTTACAATTGGCCAGCAGATGTCAGGACGGCGGTTGTTGTGTCAGCAATGTTCAAAGCAGGCATTTAGATTTCCTCTGGATGCAAAACAGCCATAGGGGAGAAGTCAATCCAAACGTTGGAAATTGCTGTCTGCAATGGCGGGCTCGATGACACATAGTCTTTCTGAGAGCTCACCTGACCAAAAAAATGCACACTCGTTGATGCAATGCATTAAAAATGCCAGATTGAGGATGTGGGATTATAGCAAGATATTTCACTTCCAGTTTTCTTATTATCTTATTTCAAACTTGTTCTCTTTAGAATGCCCCTCAAAAACAGCCACTAGAAATACTTGCAAATACAACGTATCCGTAGAGCTGGGCGCATCCCGTTTGCAGATAGTCATCAAACCCCATCCGCTTTGGAACTTAAACATCAGTTTCTGAAATGACACACTCAGAAAAAACAAATATTAAACATCATAATCATTATGTTGACTACAAAAACATTCATAACTTCTCATTCAACTATCCTAAATCCAGCCACAGCTGTACGGATATAGGGATAATTATTTTAACTCAACATAGCTCAATACAAAATGCTATCATTTTATCATTACTCTTTATTCATTTGTCCCGAAAAGAAAAAGTTAACCTGGCTCGTCTTTATCAAAAACAGTATAGCATAAAAGACTGTCAAATGCAGTCACTAAAAAATAAAAACACTAAATTAATATTTTTCTACAAGAACTTAGCAACAGCCTTAAAAAACTGTTACTTATTTTGTTTTATCATCCTTCTCTTATCTATGAAAAAGAAAAACTCACAATACGAGGACACATGACTAATCCCCCACTCACACTCAAACCCCCTCTTTTTCCATACAGAGAGGAGTGAAAATGTCTTCATTTAGCATCCCTCAACATCGCAAAACCCATTTTACCAAACTCCTTTTCATTACCTTATTCCATCTGCCATCATCTCACCAGTCTAAACTCACACAAAACCAACTTACAGTTAAGAATATTGAAGAAAATCAAACAAAACCTCCCAATATCCAAACACTTCCAACACACCCCCAACAGAGCAGCCCCCACCTTTTTTTTTTAGAAGCTAGGTCCAATTTAAAAGCACATGCTTTGTCCAATTTCACTTTCGGACTCTCCCTCATTTCCAAAATTTCGTACAAGAGAGACTCCAAACGTGTCACAGAGGCGGTTACGCCAGCTGCCAAGCCGTCAGCCGCGGCCTGTAACGTAGACCGAAGCGGTCCAGAATTTTTATCATTACCACTATGCCATTCCACATCAAGATTACCGCTATTTACCGTCAACATCGGTGCCTGCAAATCCTGCAGCATCTGAGCCGTAGGCTTGTACGGTGAGCCTGTAAACGGGTTAACAACATCAGACAAAACAGTAACGAGCGGCCCGCTGCTCGCCAGAGGTGCAACAATGTTAGCATCACAATTAGCCACATCCTTAGCACCCGCTTTTACCAACGCTCCTCGAGCAATTTTAACCGAACTGCCCATCGCCAACATTCTAGCATTCCTCATCATTTGATCCACATGTCTACAATTTCGTCGTACTTCTCTACCCCTCACTCAAATGCATACGCACACACTCTTTAGTCATTATAATAATAAACGGTGTTATGCTATCAATTCGTTGTCCACAAATCTTATAGCATTTAAACCGCAGTTCCATACGGTGATTTCAGTAAACGGGTTAACTTCGAACAAACCACCCGTAAACTGCTCCAACAATGCTGGAGTCATTTTAGCACCAAATTCAGCCTTTTTTCATTACCAACAAAGAAAATACAAACGTCTGACATACCATTTTGTCCAGCGAAAGCTTTTTATACAATCGATCCATAGTTCGTTTTTTCATTGTATATCGACGCTTTTTTCCTCACGGCGACTCACAAGTCCCGACTCTAAACCGGAAGCGCATTCAGGACAAACCATACTGTATCCGGGTCGAAATCGCCTCCATTTTGTTCATAGGCTATTTTACTTTCGGTTTCTTATCTTACGCAAGTAGTATTAATATTTATCAATGCAGTGACGTCTCACTTTACAATATGATAGTTCAAATAGGGTAAATTTATTCGACAACGTTTAAACAACCGTACAACAAGCAACACAGAAGCCCACAAAACACACAGCACGCACAACACAACATAGAACGTACACACACAACGAATACACAATGACTCACAGAACATACACAGACAACGAATCACGTGATCCAATTCCGCAGTGTCAAAACTGTCTCTCTTTTACTGCATATGTCATGCAAGGCGCTCTTTCAGCGCAAAATCAAAACAAAATCACACGTAATCTAGCGATCGCAAATACAACGTTTAAAACCCAATGTCCGTTGCAATCGACCTGACTCCCCCAACTGTTCAATTTCAACAGCGCGCGCACTTTTAAAATAACTTATTACGTGAAAAATGGACGTTCTTATACAGGCGACACGTCCTACCTGAAGGAACAATCCTGAACCAACCAAACTGCCAAGGACAGGCGCGTCTACTATGATCTTCAGATTTACCAATGGATCTTCAAATATCCACGAAACCCCGTAACCTCTTTATCCTTATATTCAAAAAATAAATATCATAGTCTATCGAATCCTTCGCAGCGCAAGAACAAAACTTACAAATTAATAAGACGCTGCTTCTTCCTGTTAACATGGCTCTGTCCCCAGCAGCCGCGCGCATTAACCGGTCCGGGCCAGCACGTTCGTCACCACATGCTCCACCCCACGTACGTGTTTATAGTTCAATGTCGCAGAAATTTTTAGAACGACATCAAACTACAACTTGTTCAAACAGATCTCATGTACAAATTTACACAATTTAGCAGACGAAAACAAGTTGCAATGATTTTAAACAGACAGAACTCCTCTACGTGGATTAACGTCTCCACTTACTGTAATTAATTATTTAGGCGCCTAGAAGTTCCATTCGTTCATCAATCACTGCAGCTCGAAATCCTCTTACCTTCTCACTTTTAGCGTCGGGGTCACCAATTGTTGGAAATCATTTCCTTGATTTCTGCGTGTTCAAATAAATTCAAAGTTGAAATCTGTGAACAAGTTTGCCAGCTTTATTTCAGATTCTGAAAGTCACTTGTAGATACTGCTCAATCATCGCAGCTTACCCACAAATGTGTCGTTTTCAAAGTTCATGCATGCATATATAGAAAAAATGGTTCCCTCCCCCTTTCATTGACCATTTGGCCCCTTCTCAGCATGTGATATTTCCTGTCACCCCAATTCTTCACACAGAGCACAGCCCCCGAGGAAGAGACTGTGCCCCCCCTTTGATCTTGTCCTGTCAGCAGAGTGAGATACAATCTGGCCAACTCCTATTGAGTTCTTTCAGTCCTTAACAAACATGAGGTAAACAATTGGCTTCCTAGATAAACTATTGACCTCGGGAGAGCTGGCTCCAGAGATTCCCGCATACCTGCTGTGTGGATTCCGACACCTCACTTCCTTAGGGGGAAAACAGACCACATTCTACCACAGTTGTATTTATCTAACTAAAATCAAAAACACTTTGAAGAATATATATGTAAAACAGAAAAACAATGTTAATAATTCTATCAATGGACTTTGAAGAAACTGACGTTTCATGGGAAGGTTAAATGTGATTGTGAATGAAATACAAATAATCAATCTTCTTTGTCAATGTTGGATATGTTGACTTCCAAGCTATCCCGTGTTTCAAGTTCCTTTTATGTTGTCCTCATTGTCAATTTTTTGTTATGATTATCATTCTCTCATCATTTATCATTTTAATATGATTAATTGCTGTATGCCTTGTATCTAAATCTGGCTTCCTTTGTTTCAGACTTGATAATTTGTAGTTTTTAAAATTATTTTTAAATGATTCCTTTTGCAACTTCAGTGTATTTTTGTCTTTAGGTTTTGATGTGATATTCTCTCACCTGACAGTGTTTGTTCTACAAAGAAATCAATACAAAGAGTTTGTACAGTCATGAAAGCCCTGGAAAACTTATGAAAATTGAAACTGCATTTTCCAAATCCTTAAAATGTTCATGAAAAATAAAATGTTCTGTTGAATGTTGTTAAAGTCATGGACATATTGTGTGGATATGCAGGAAAAAATGATGTAGCATGTTATTGAATTTAATCTGACATGGAAGTGCAACGTAAGTCACATATGACAATGCAACCGTTCACAGCATTACCGTAAACGGGAGCATTTGCCGGCGTTCTCAACCCCTCTCTATGTCTACCCAGCGTGTATTCCCAAATATCGTAATTGCGAACAAAATGCCATAAAAATGTAGTTTAAACTTTACGAGGGTTGTGACTCGTTAAAAAAAAAGACACTCTTAAACTACTGAAAGCCCTATAGTCCCTTAATGTGGATGTACGCTATGACTTTAGAGTAAAAGTTGTTGAACTAAATATAGTTTCTTCTGATTGAATTGGAGATTTCAGTATTGTTAGCCACCCCCCCCCCCCACCCCCAAACTCGCTGTACAAGTGTGAGCCGCTCAGACAAAATTGTCCACATATTGGCAACATCAGTTTTGAGTTGACAAAAATAGATTGTTTGGACAAAATGTCTTACATTTTCATTTCCCAGCAGCACAAAAGCTAATTTTGTAGTAGAAATGTATGAAAATAAGCAATTATTAGCACAAGTGCATTTTTTGCAACGTGTTTTTAGCTGACTTTAGCTAGCAGGGAGCTCTGGAATGTTGTAATTTGTGGGTCAACTCAAGAGAAACTAATAAATGATAAAGATTGACATCTAACTCTGTCCCGCTTCCTTTTGACTATTATAAAACTCCCCACGTATTTAAAAATAAAAACAAGTCTGTAAATATTGGCATTTTTTTCCTCAATGGCTTCCAGGTCATGTGACCTATTGACCCCAAATCACTGCTGGATCATAGAGCCATGCTGGTTGGTTGACATATGCCCCCTTTTTTTTTTTAAACGCCACTCATTCTTTAAATTATTTTTTTTCTGTAATAAATTACTTTTTTTTCCTATTGACCCCAAATCACTGATGGATCATAGTGCTATGCTGGTTGATTGATATACGCCTCATATTTTACGATTTTAATTCCCCACATATTTGTAACCCTACAACGCCAAACGTATCATATTAAAAACAAAACATTTTGAGTCCTCTATTTCATGAGCATAATATTTTTCCCCTATTAAAACCCTGACATATATGATCTGACACATGCATTGCACGGATAATCCTCTAGAGGGCAGTGTCACCCGTCTGATGGCTTTTCCAGCGACCTTGCAAGATTGCCCCAATTGAGAGAGGAGAGAGACCTATCCTTGTTATTAATAGTGGGAAATGTTCTTTCTGATTTTGAAATGCAAATATTGAATAGGTCTGTTTATTTTCATATTGTTGATAGTTATAAATGTACAAATTTAAAGCAGTGTGACCGGATATATCAAATATGACACAAATCAAAAGTTGTATGTGGAAGTTGATTTTCAATTGTTTTTGTTTTTGTTCAAAAGTACCAATAAATACTTTATTTACAAATAATCAGATTTTTCTCTCATATTTCATGGTTCATGCTTTATAGGGTTAACACTTTTTTCTGTAAAAATTAAAAAAGCATTTTTGCTCAATAGCTTCCAGGTCATGTGACCTATTGACCCCAAATCAGTGCTTGATCAAAGCTTCATTTTACCTAGTACATACACCTCTCTTTTCCCCCATTTCAACCTTTCCCTCATTTTTAATTAACTTAATATTGTACATATCAATATTATAGCTCAATACCAGGTCATGGAACCTCTTTACTTCACAAGAGAGCATAGCCAATGAAACGTGAATTGGTGCTGCATTATACCGAAACAACTTTTAAACTGCCAATAATACATAAAAAACTATTAAACTGCTTGTCAAGAACATTTTATTTTGAAAACCAGGTGTCGCTCTCCGCACCAGCGTCCCTTTGCACACCGTAAATCCGAGAAAAGAGCGAACAGAAAAGGCGAACTTGAAATTAAGTGCGGTTGGCTTGACACCGCAAAAAGAAGAGGCGGCGAACTTCACTGCAGTCATCTTCGCGAGATATTTGGAGCAAAAGGAATAAGAAACAGAAAAAACACTGGTGACTCCTCGTGGTGACTTCTTCGACTACAAGTTCTCATTTCCACAGGTACAAATAACAACTTTTACAGAAAATTATATATGTTTTTGCTACAGGCACAAATTATTATACTTTTTTTTTTACAGGTATGAATTACTTTTACCTCGATACAAAACAGCCCATGTTTGGCCGTGGTCGAGTCATCAACTCATTTGGTTTCCTTTTGACCTTTTAAGGTCCTGATAGACACACATCGAAATTTTCCCGTGATTTTTCCCAAATTCTACAGCACATTTTATTTTTCAATAACATCTTAAGGATTTAGAAATGCATTTTCAAATTTCATTTCAGTTTTCCAGAATTTTCATGATCGTACAAACGTTTTTGTCTCTCTGTTAAGACAATACATTAAACCTGAAGACAAAAAGGCATTGACTTGTAAAAGGAATAATATATAATTGTAAAAAATAAAACATTGTTTGTCAAGTCTAAAGCAAAAGAAGCAGAACGTAGATATAAGGCACACATCAATTAACAACAATTATGATAACAAAAAATCAGACAATGAAAAAAACATAAAAGGAACTTGATACACTGATGAGCTTCATTAAACAAGGACCTTGGAAGTCAACATATCCAACTTATTTGATTGTCAAAAGAAGACTGATGATTTGTATTTCATTCAGAATCACATTTACACTTTCTCACCTGCCCATGTAAGTCCGTTTCTTCACAGTCCATTTAATCAAACCTTATATGGACATCATGGACCATAACATTGTACAAAGTGCATGCAATCCTTAAAAAATGTTTTTGCACCAGTGCTAAATCTCAACACTTGCCCACCGAAGGCTTTTAGATGATACAAGGGACTACAAGATGATCAAATCAATGATGCTACATTTTAAAAAAAAAAACAGGTTTTAGCAAATATTTACCATTGTAAATACTTCAGGTACTAAACAATTACATTTTCATTTAAGTTTCTAGATTTTATTTTTTATTTATTTTTGTTAATTTTCTTGATTACTGCGTTCCTCACCAGCACACTTGTGTCTCTTGACCTGAACTTTCTAAGAAAACTTTTGGCTACAAACTGAGCAGACTTAAGGTTTCTCACTTGAGTGGGTTCTTGTGTGGTGTTTCAAGTTTCCCTTTTCAGAGAATGTTTTACCACAAACTCAACAGGGATAAGGTTTCTCTCCAATGTGCGTTCTTGTGTGTATTTTTAAGTTTCCTTTCTCAGAGAAACTTTGACCACAGACTGAGCATGGGGAAAGAGAAATTGTGGGGAGGGGGGGCCCAATTTATTTTTTTTGCACAGGGACCTCTCAGCATGATGACTTTTATTGTGGGCAGTCTAAGGCACACGTGTGCACTAATCATGGTGTCTAATCATTAACTTGATAGGATGTGGGATGGATTATCTAGGCAAAGGAGAAGTGCTCACTATCAGATTTAGATTGGATTCAATTAAAAATTACGATAAGGAAACCCAAAACCTTAAAGGTAAGTCAAGCTCGCTGTTACGCCACGACGCAGACCAACTTAAAAGGAAAACTGTACTAAGGCAATTTGCATTGCCGACAATGCGTTATTTGGCAAACTTTATTTTGAAGTTAGCCTGAGTGTAGGCAGCGTGTTACGTTTCCAGTTTCCTTGATATGTCTCATGACGTGTCGGGACAGGGGGGAGAAAACAAAATCCTGTATCATTAAAAAAAAAAATGGAAAAAGGCGGCTCAAAGAATCCCTAGCACAAACAACATTGTCGTGCATTCTTGTGTGTTTTGTTAAATATTATTTCTGAGAGATGCTTTTGCCATCATCTGAGCAGGTAAAAAGGTTTTTCTCCAGTGCGTGTATTCTCATGTGGATTGTTAAATATGACGTGTGAGAGAAGCTTTTACCACAATCTGAGCAGGAAAAAGTTTTTTCTCCATTGTGTGTTCTTGTGTGTGTTGTTAAACTTGACTTATCAGAGAAGCGTTTGCCACAATCTGAGCAGGAAAAAGGTTTCTCTCCAGTGTGTGTTCTTGTATGAATTGTTAACTTTGACTTTCGTGTGAAGGATTTGCCACAGTCTGAGCAGGAAAAAGGTTTCTCTCCAGTGTGTGTTGTTTTGTGTCTTGTTAACTCTGACTTTCGTGAGAAGCATTTGGCACATTCTGAGCAGGAAAAAGGTTTTTCTCCAGTGTGTGTTCTTGTATGAATTGTTAACTTTGACTTAACAGAGAAGCTTTTCCCACAATCTGAGCAGGAAAAAGGTTTCTCTCCAGTGTGTGTTCTTGTATGTGTTATTAATAATGACTTGTAAGAGAAGCTTTTTTCACAGTCTGAGCAGGAAAAAGGTTTTTCTCCAGTGTGTGTTATTGTATGTTTTGTTAGTTTGGACTTATCAGAGAAGCGTTTACCACAGTTTGTACAGGCAAAAGGTTTTTCCCCAGTGTGTTTTCTCAAGTGAACTTTCAAAATCTCTTTTGAACACAATGTTTTCCCACACTGAACACATACACAGCATTTGTTGTCAGTGTGATGCGACCTATCACTGTTAGCATGTTCATCATCACCATCCAGATCATCATCATCAAGCGAGTGTGACCTTATGTCATCACTTTGTGCTCGTGGTGGTCCCCAATGGCCTGCATCAACTTCTGTCAATATATGTTGAGTAGTTGACCTGCTGCTTGGAGGTTCCGCCCCTCCGTCCTTCTCACGCGCACCCTCGTCTTCATCTTCACTCTTTATAGGGGAAAAGGTAATTGGTGACATGGTGACATCATCTTCAACCTCCTCCTTTTTGACACGAAGGGCATTTTCCTCCTTAAAATAAGGGTGCTCTTCCTCCTCCTCTTTCACATGAGGAGACTTCACCTCCTGTTGCTCAGGACGAAGATATTTTTCACCGATGTCTGCAGGACACAAATGAATAAACACACATTTGGTTAGGTGAAGTTAAATAAAAAGCGTGACTTGATATTGTGTATTATTGTTTCTACAGCAGCACCTGGTGCATCCATGTGGATCACGGCTGAGCAGTTGCACCACTCATATAAACATGTACTCGCGGCCATGTGACCGGATTATCATTTTCTTTTTTTACCAGCACAGGCTAAGTAGGTCATATTTGCGGGTAAATTGGTCACAGTGTGAAGTGCATTGCTATTAAAAGTGTGCCCGTACATCTGCTACGCTATAGAAACGAGTACTCGAGGTAGGAAAAAGACCTTGAGGATTTTTCGTAAACGAGCTATTCGATTTACTCAAGTACTTTTTTCACCCCTACACCAGAAACAAAATATTTACATGTTTTGTGAAAAACAAAATGTTAATTCTGTAGTGTTTGTGAAATGATCAAGCCAAGCAGTGAACTAACAAGTTAACTCTTTAATGCCACAGTTACTCTGCCGTAACCGTGCCACAACACAACACAATCATGTGCGCAGTAATTCTTTTAACCTGTATGCACTTTTGTCTATTCATTTGTTTTTCATTTTTTGGAGTTAAGGTTGACAAATGTCAATGGCTATAAATTTTACCTACCGGTCACCTACCTCATCGTAATGCCCGATTGCACTTAAAGTGAATAGATGCATTCCTTTTGCATAAATACGTGAAAAAAAAAATTCTTCAGATAAATCAGTTATAGTTCTGTATTAATTTTCAAATAATGCACTTTTTTGTTTTGTGTAATTATTTGTTAGCCATTTCAAATGGCAAATGTTTGGCCTGTGAGTGTTTTTTGCGAACGTTATCTTTAACAGCAAATGACCAAAATTATTTGTATGATAAGGAATGAAAATAAATATACATTTGAAAGACACAAATTTGTTTGCTGTTCTAATCAGAGCAACTATAATAAGTTTTTCATTCCTGGATGCACAAATTGCTGATTATTTGAAGACTAAATTAAATATAAAAACATAAATGTATCGGTATTGGCCATACAAAGCAAGAAATGATCGGTTATCGTATCGATTTAAATTTTTCATATCGTGCATCACTACTTCTCATGCTCACCCTCGTTTTCATCTTCACTCTTAAAAGGGGCAAAGGTCAGTGGTGACTTGGTGACATCATCCTCAACCTCCTTTTTGACACAAAGAGGCTTTTCCTCTTCTTTGATGTAAGGATGCTCTTCCTCCTTTTTCACATGAGGAGACTTCAGCTCCTGTTGAAGATATTTCTCACCGACGTCTGCAGGACACAAAAAAGACAAACACACATTTAGTTTGGTCAAGTCCAATTTCAAGCGCAAGTTCATGTGTATTATTGTTTCTACAGCGGCACCTTGACTTGGGCCCATCCCACACGGTGCAATGCATCAGAAACCCAACTTGACCGGGCCATTGTGAAAAAAATATATATGGTTGGCAAATCAATATCACACATGGAGTGATTCGATCTATGGACACCGTCCGACCTCAATCGGCCTTTAAGGCACGCCAATTACAATTAATTCAATTCAAATGTATTTCACTGTTTAAAAATAAAAGAAATGAAAGGGGACAGAAAGAAGTAAAAACTTGTTAGATCTGACACTGATCAACACACACACAAAATCAACACAAAATGAATGACAGCGAGCGGTCAAGACGCTTTCAATGTAACAATTCAACAACAACAATTTCTTCTCTCCAAGCCCAGTGAGTCAATTTGCTTCGCAATTTCAAGCCTGTGCTCCCAACCGCCTTGATTTTCATGCAAATGAGGGATGCCACTACAATTGGCCGCAAGTTGGCTACATTGCATCTCCTAACGGCGCACAATCCCACTCACACTTCTTTTGTAGCTGCGCCCATCTGTGAAAATACCAAAAAGAAAGAAAACTACATTCATGCAAAGAGTCAAGGCCTCTATACAATAATCCGACTTCGGAAATCAGAAAAGAGTCCTGGTCGGATTCAACATGTAGAATCGGCGTCATGACATTTCATCACTCTGATTGCCTGTTAGCTAACGAATCAGCGCATGGGGCAAGAACAGGAAGTGATGAATGTGGATAAATAGCGATGAAAAGCGTTTACAATTTTACCCTTCGCATTTGGACGTAATAATAAGAACAGACGATGAATTAATCATTATGGTTCAAGTAGGGCTGTGCAATTAATCCAAATTCAATTACGATTTTGGTTATTACCCTCCACGATTACAAAATGGGCATAATCGTACAAAAACGATTATTAATACTAGGGCTACAACGAGTCCTCATCATTTCTGCCTCGGATACCCGCCGAGATAGTCGTAGTCGAGCTAACAACAGTATGCATGACAGTACACGGAGCTAACACTGTGAGAAACCCAATTTCAAAATAAACCTTACCTTAGCAAGTAGTATATGTAGATCAATGCATTGTATTGCTTTTATTTTGAAGTTGTTTTAGGAAGCGTGTCGTCCCGGTATAAGGGTTGACGACATGCTCGTCTCTTCAGAGTTTGTGAACAACGGCAATATAAATGGCCCAAACTGTTGCGACAGACGTCAATAACACAAAGTCTCAAAGTCACGTTCAAGCTCCAGTCTAAGACATAATTATGCTGACATTGTATTGTATGGCGCCTGTTCCCAGCGTTTAGCGGCAACTGCTAGCTAACAGCACCAAGCAGCAAGCTAGCCGCGCTAGCGAGCAGCAGTAAAGTACTCCAGCCGTCTGATTACTTTTCAAAGGCGCAAATACTACAGCCCGCGACCCTCGGATTAGCTGTGTACACTTTGATGCCGACGGTCGGACTAATTTACCGTTCCTACTGATCAATTATTAACAAACCAGGCTTACTCAAATGTGCTATTTATTTAGCCGACAAAATCGCTATCATAGGTCGGACGTCACTTTAGTTCCATTGACCAAAATCTATGGGGAGAAATCTATGTCTAAAATCTCACTGTTTTAGAGGAAAATAGTTTGCTGACAAACACAGTTTAAGTACAAAATAAAAAAAGTTGATTATCTAAAAATGAACACCAGTTGGCTGTTAATTATTACATGCAAATGTGTTGTTCGTCTTAGTATATACAAGTATATTTTAACTTCTATCCAAATACCCGATTATTCACTAGAATTTTCATTAGGATATCCGAATACTAAAATATTCCATAGCTGCAGCCCTAATAATATTAATTAACACGAGTTCTTTCACCACACACCGCTGTCAAAACTAGCTTGCACCCCACAAGCCATACTGCACACGCTGCGCCACAACTTCAAATTTTTGCTAACATAAATAATCTAGATTATTATAAATTATATTTGGCCTAAAAGAAACTTACATACTTATAGTGTTTAAAATAATTTTATTTGTCTTAATATTTTCAAATGTTGAAATATTTTCTTGTTTTAAACAAAAAAAATTCTGAATAATTGTTATTTCAATTATTACCAAAATAATCGTGATTATTATTTTTTCCATAATCAAGCCTTTTCATCGTATTTTATTGTATTCATTTATTTATTACTATATTTACAATTTCTTGCATCCAGCCGGGTTGTAAATGAGCCTTTTGTTGAAGTGAAAGTAATGCAGTTGACCAATCTCAATCTTGAACAATTTGGCTTGTGACAAATCTACTGACAGAATGCACACAAAATTACTGGACTGACATTGCCCTAACGGCCACAGCTGGAATTGGGAGCCAGTTAGTCTGGAGGCCAGTTGAACTAACAGGGTAGGACACATCCTAAAATAACCTATTGACAGCTAAACTACTGTAATCACGGTAAAAAGAACGAGCTAGCCATCGGTGTCCGTCAACAGCAGCCTGACCACCGAGCTGAAGCAGCCTCCACCGTCGAGCCAGAGCGGCTCTTGTTGCCGGGCTGTGGCGGTTTCTGCCACCGGGTCGCGAGGGCTTACACCACTGGGCCACAGAAGTTTCCACCGCCTGGCCGCAGCAGCTTTGACCATTGGACCGCAGCGGCCTTCACCACCGAGACGTGGTGGCCTCCACTCCGGGACACAGTGGCCTGTATCGTCAGGCCGGGGCGGCCCCATCGCCTGCCCGCTAAGAAAAGCTAAACTACTTCATACAATAGTGTATCGTTTCCTTTTATAAAATGCTTTATTGAACAACGTGCACTTACAGCAACAGACATCGCAAAAGTCAATTTGAAGCAGTGCAAGTCTACACAGTATAGCTAAACAGACCACACCACATACAAAAAAAAAACTGATTGTTTTTTCCCACGCATTACCTTTCCTACCTTAGCTCTGTGACTCAAATGCACGCACATCTCTCAGCCGCTGTGAAAAATAAAGTTTGGCAAATGAACGTGGAGCTTGCTATCATTCCGGGAGGCTGGCGAACACAGCTTTACCAAGATTGTGAGGATGCACCGTGCGAGTTACGCCATAATTTGTCAATGGATCGTGAAAGCCGGCATCACGGCAATGAGGACACGACAATGAGACTGACTGACAATGAGACAGAGCCCGGAGAACTTTCCCAGTTGTTTGTTTCGGATACAGAAGATCATGAGGACTATGCGGGATTTGTGGATTAGGAGTGATCAAAAGCAACATGAGTACATTGTTATATACTTCAAGTACAACTGAACTCACGGTTTACATTGTTACTTCAACCGAACTCAGTTTTGTTCCGCTCGCTGCGTTTTTAAAAACTTGCGCTAGCACTAGCATATGTTTTAGCACAATAGCATGCTACCATATGTTTTGAGCTAGTGTATGATTAACTTTGGCTGCGCCCAATAGTGCGGTGAGCCTTATCTGTGTGTTAAACACAGAAATAGCACCCGTAACTGATACCAAATGCAAAGGGGTGTCCGGGCTAAACTACTACAGACAGTAGTGTATTGTTTCCTTTTTTTAATGCTTTATTGAACAATGTACACTAACAGCAACAGACATCGCAAAAGTCACTTTGAAGTAGTACAAGTCTACACAGATCACACCAAACATGTAAAGACACCAGATTGGTTTTTCCCACGCATCACCGTCCTTCCTTATCTCTGCGACTCAATGTGTGCACATCTCTCAGCTGCTGTGAAAAATAAAATAAAATAAAAACAACACCACTGTGTACTATATGAGGAGTGTTGTGAAATGAGAATGAACGTGGGGACTTCTCAATCATCCCAAGTGAAGCCCAAACAAAGTTTGATTGCCGATGCATTTAGTAGCGTTACGCCATACAAGTTGACGTCAACCAAGCACAAAAAAGTGGGCTTTCAGAAAATGGTTTAAATGCTGGCCAAACGTTACAAATTACCATGCCGATCACATTTTCATCGAGTGGTGATTCCACAACTTTATAACAAAGGTAAAATGGGCGTTCAAGCTGAGATCCACAAAATGGATCATTTTGCCACAACCACGGACCTGTGGTCAAGCCGAACAACTGAACCGTACCATCAGTTTATCTATCCATGATCAAAGCACTGGAGTTGAATGGCTGGACTCTGGTTCAGTGCTTTGGACACAGGCTACACCTGGCAATCGGTACGTTTAATGTTTCGTCCAATAACTTTGTTTTGAAAGGGGAAAAAACAATGGAATGGATGTGTGTGTTTTTTAAAACAGCACTTTCCACATACGCTTTATTTATTGTTGAGCTTGTCAATGTTGAATGTTAGTAAGTTTGAATTAAAAAAAAAAAAGTGCACTTTCGACATTCTTTATTGCCAAGTGCTCAATGTTGATGACTGCGTTTAATATGACGACAAAACAAAAACAGCACTTTTCATATAGGTGGCTACAATATATATTTTTTGTTGACTTTGTCAATGTTATATTAATTGTCAGTAACTTCTGAATAAAAATTGCACTTTGCACATCTTTTTGATTGATATTTATCTTTTTTTTTAACAAAAAAATAACTTAAACTCATTTTAAAATCGTTATCGCATCGTTATTGGGATATCCGGCATAAATATCAAGATGTGGAATTTTGTCCATATCGCACAGCCCGTGTGTGTGTGTGCGTGTGTGCGTGCGTTATAAAATTTTGATTGCCATATAATACTCTATATATAACAAATGTAACTTTCAGGCACATAATGTGTAGTGCATTAACTTGGCTTTGTGGCTACAAGATCTGGCGTCTACTACTTCTACTAAACTTGGCACATAGAGTCAAGTTCACGTATTCAAATTGTGTTTTATTTTTTTTGTTCGGAAAACTTTGAACATACGTTAACAATCGAAAACGTATTGATGTGTGGAAATGCACTTACCGTTAAGTTACAAAAACATAATGGCTAATTATTTTACTGTGTACATTAGAGATTGTAATCATATTTTTAACGTTATATAGTTGTGCTAAGCAAAGGAGAGAAAGAACTGTACAAACCTGCTATGTGGAGCACAACTCGAGGCTCTTCGCAAACACCGTCCAGTAGTTGAAGATGTTGCTCGTTCTCTTCTTTTACTCCAAAGAGTTCCTCCTCGTACTTTGGTGTCGTTCTCGCATACATTTTGGCACAATAATGCCAACAAAGTCACACTTGGTCTCTTCTTGACGTGTTATGTGCTTCTCTTTGTTAGCGGCTAGAGAGCTAAGCTAAGCTAACTACGCCGAGAATCATCAACGCGCACCGAGACGATTTTATCCACACGCTGAGATTTAATAAATGATGTTGCAGTCCTTTCAAAGTAGTGATGGGCGTCCTGTGTGGAGGCTGCAGTCGATTCAGCACGAGATCGGAAAGAATGATTTAACAGAGTAGGCTCCAGCGCCCCCCGCGACCCTTGTGAGGACAAGCGGTTAAGAAAATGGATGGATGGATGATTTAGCAGAGGGCGTCTGGTTAAGTGAGAAAAACCAAGAGTGTATTTGCTGCAGCCCGGAGCCCTGACCGCTCATGCGGAGCTCGATAGCGGAAGCACGGATGAATTTAAAAATAAAAGTAAGCGGAAAATCGATCAATTTAAAAAATAAAATTATTGCTCATGCATACGTCGATTAACGGAAGTTCTCGATCTTGAACGAAAGTCAAACATAGATGTCTATAATTATTTAAATGTGTGTTTTTTAAGGTAGAATTCGGTCAGTTGATGTTTTAATCTAAGCCAATGTGAGCCAAAATAACTTTAAAATAACTATATATTGAAAATGAATGTTTAATAAATACACAAATTATATGTAGGAATAAGATATAATAATGTATAAGAACATGCATGAAGATTTTTTTTTTTTTTTGATTGTCTCATAGTCTTAAGTGAATGTCATGCATTGTTCTCTTAGGCCAGTTATCTTGCAATCAGATGTAAACTACAGCACATCATTGGTTTGGGATTTGGGCAAAAGACAGTTACTGTCGTGTTTAGTATAGTTAGTTATAGGAGGCGACACGAAGGAACGACACACGTTGTTACAGGACCACTCCGCCATTTATTAACTTCCTCACAGCAACACAGTTCCTTATGCAAAGTTCCTACCTACATAAGTAACCTAATACTGCATTCCCCTTTCTAAAGAAAGTATATTCCTCGGGAATGTACATCTGCCACAAAAGCAACAAATTTCAAAGTAAAACAACACTATTATTATTCTACATACATGCAATATATATAGTGCCAATATTTAAACTCAAATATTGAGGCGGAATCTCTTTTTTTTCTCATACAAACAACACTTTTTAGCATATAAACAATTTAACTAAAGTGATTCAATAATCAGCAAACATTAGTCAGCATACTGTACTCTCTGAGTATTAATCTCAATTAACACAACAAATAGTCTTCTCCAAAACAGATCAAAAAGTGTCTTTTCAAAAGTAAATTTTCTCGTATTTTCTGTGAGGGATGGGGTGGACCACCTAAACCCTCCAACTGAGTGTGGGGATTATTCTGCCCCATGGCTCACTCAGCTCCTAAATCTATGAGCAACCAAAGTCTTTCAGGAGTGGTCTTGTCGGTGGGGAACCGCTTCTCGCAAACTGGACTCTGCTGGTTGCCTGCATGAAGTATGTCGGGTGCGACAGGTTCACACACCTCCATAGGATCGTTGCTCATCTGAGTATCCTGCAAGTCTTTCGATGTCTCAGGCCCACCAGTGGTTGGAGAGAGATGGTATCTGTTTCTTCGCAGCATGCCCCTGGATGTCTTGATGATATAGAACCTTGGTGTGCTTGCAGTAGACACAACAGTGCCTCGATCTTGCGTGTCTTTGACCCACACCTGATCTTCCGGTCGCAGGTGCGGCATGTCATGTGCCTGGTGTCTGCAAATATAGCTGTACCGTTGCATTTGTCTGTATCGCTGTTCTGTAGTTTTCAAGCTTTCCACGTATACACTTTTTGGATTGAGCTGAGATGGAATAACAGGAATGGTCGTTCTTATCCTCCTCCCCATGAGGAGTTCTGCGGGACTGAGTCCATTCGCCAGGGGAGCAGCACAGTAGGCCATGAGTGCCAGATATGGGTTGGACTTCTTGAGCAGACCCTTGATTGTCCTCACCGCTCGCTCAGCCTCCCCATTGCGTTGTGGAAATTGAGGGCTGGAAGTCACATGTTTGAAACTCCAATCCAACGCAAACTTCCTGAAGAGCTCCATTATTTGAGCGCACTTCTTCAGGTATCCCATGACGAGCAAAGATAGACTTGAAATGATCAATCACAGCTTCCGATGTTGTAAACGTTAGCTTAGTCACCTCAAAGAATCTCGAGAAATAGTCCACAATGACAAGATAATGTTTATTATCTATCTGAAACAAATCCGCCCCTACAACGGACCACGGTCTGGATGGGAACTCAGTAGATACATAGCATTGTTTCTCTGAGGTTCGGCCACTCTCGGGCACACACATCACAGCCCTCTACAGGCTTAACCAGCTCTTTGCTGAGACCCGGCCACCACACTGACAGCTTAACTCTCTCCCTGCATTTAGTTATTCCAAGGTGACCCTCATGAAGCTTTGACAACATCTCTGCTCTAAGTGATGGTGAAATTACAATCCTGCTGCCATATAGTAGCAGACCATTGTGAACTGTGAGCTCAACTGAGAATGGTAGATAGGGTTGGAATGTTCTTTCAATAGAGAACTTGTCAGGCCACCCCCCTCTGCACAAAACTTCTTCAGCTGCAGGAGAATGGCATCACAGTCTTGGTGTGTTCGTATTTCCTGTAGCCTCTTTTCTGTAGCTGGCAGGATTGTGATGACAGAATCAACATACAAGTTGATTTCCTCCTCTTGTAACCCATCCGAAGTGGTGGTGACAGGTGCTCTGGACAGCACGTCTGCAGTTGCAATGTCTTTCCCAGCCACATGAAAGATGGTATAAGAGAATCTCATGAGTCTCATGCGCAGACGTTGTATGCGTGGTGGGAGCTCATCCAAACTCTTGGAGCTCAGCAGGGGAACGAAAGGTTTGTGGTCGGTTTTAATGTGGAACTTTTTCCCAATGAGGAACTCGGAAAACCTCTCACAGGCCCACATTGAGGCAAGTGCCTCCTTGTTAATTTGAGCGTATCGCTGCTCGGTATTGCTGAGGGGCCTCGAAGCATACGCCACGGGTTTCCAACTGGCGTCTGCTTGCTGCTGGAGAAGCACGGCTCCCATCCCAAATGAGAATGAATCAGCAGAGACAAGCGTTTCAGCATTCGGGTCATACAACGCTAGCCCTGGGGGTGTTGTCAAGTCCGCCTTGATGCTATCGAATGCTTTCTGCTGTTATGGTGCCCAGACCCACATGTTGGATTTCCTAAGCAGGTCTCTGAGGGGCCGTGTCTTCTCCGCCAGATGGGGCAGGAACCTGCCAAAGTGGTTTGTCAACCCCAAAAAATGCCTCACCTCAATTCAAGGCCAAACCATCAAGGCCCGCTCAGGTGCAGCAGAGGAGGCAAGTCAGTGGCTCTGGGTCAAGAGGCAAGACACCTCCTGGGCCCCAAAGGAGTGTTTTTGCACTTTTTTTGTTTTTGCACTTCTTTTGTACACTTTTTACTTACACTTTGCTAACACGTACACTTTTTGTATACTTTTCTAAGTTATGACAATGCTGAGAACACCAAATCCCCCTGGTGCTCATGAAAAATAAATATAATGGCAGCACTAAATGTGCAGCTTGGCATGTTGCACCTAATTTGTTCTGTTGATCAGTATTCTAGGTTTAGAGAAATAAAGATTTATTCAATCTAAATTCCCATTCCTGACCCAAAAAAAGGGGAGAAAAAGGTTTTTTTCTAAAAACAAACATTTCAAGCACAACTTTGACTTGAACACTACTGTTTTTTCTTCTGTGACAGCTCAAACATCTAAATAATGTTTTCCTTCTATAAAACACATTCTATAAAACAACATTCCAAAAAGTGGATTGGATAAAATAACAGTTTATTAAACATAAAAAACTATTGAACTACCGACCTGAACTATATTGACCATTTGCACCGACGTCACGTTATACCGTGACTGCCCTATGACGGACGGCGGAAGGAAATGATTGTTGAATGGAAGTGGACGTAACCCGGAGCAACTTAGTGACTTAGCGACTGTTATTTTACAAATTAAAAGTTATTATTGCCCATAGAGCCATGAAATCTATTACTTCAACCGAAGGTCGCCTGTCAGTCGAAGTTGTACATTTAGTCGGGACTCATAGAACGCGATATTTACTTAAGTTGGAGATCGCTAGTTTGAAAACAGTCCCCTCTTCTGCTGTTTTTACCAAGTTAATCAAATCGCCGACTTTGCCCGAATTCACAGCACACGACCTATATCATTATGTCGTCAATGCCGTCTCTTCTCCTTACACCGGGGCTGATTCAAAAGCTTGTCGCTTGCTGAGTCTCTGGGACGAGATGCTACGCTCACACCGGGGGACAATATATCTTGTAATGCAAAGGTAAAACTTGTTTATCATGCTAACTGACTTATTTTTACATAGTCCGTTCTATATTTAAACGCTGCGATGATGTTATGTTACTATGTTTACTAGCATGGAACAAATGACTATCGTAGTGGAAAGCTATGCAGTAATTTCATGAATATGACTCCAGCTCCAGAGTGAAAAACTCCACGCACAAAGACGAAATCCCCCATTATTAAACAGTCAAATGCACTTAATAGTTTTGAAGAAGATGCATTTTAAAACTAGGCTGTGTGTTCGTGCAGTTGGCGTGGATGCTAACTATCTGGCTCGTTAATGTGATTTTAAACACGCAATTTGACACTTCTGTTACAATCTTTGTTAGAGTGTATGTTTACTAGTAAAATGTATGAACATTTATCTACTAATTATAACATTTATCTACTAACCTCGCTGCAAATCCGTGAATACTTTGTCCTTTCTGTTGATTGCTGCTATCAATCGACGTTGTTCGTCTTCATTAGTAGGTATGTGATAAAAAGCAACATTTGGTTTACTCCTTTGGCTGTCTGTACAACCGACCGCACAGCAATATATGAGTATTTTATAAGATAATCGATTAGATAAAGGACTTTACCCTGTATGAGATTCAATGGTTACAATACAGGCAAGTGGCTCTTTTGCCGTCCAAATGTTTGTTTGTTTTGAAAGTGGTCCATCAAGGCGACTTGGTGGGTCAGCGCTACGTTGACCTTTTCCCACAGCCCCAGCCACAACTCCCTCAACATTTTCTTTCACAGTTTCTTCCTGGGTATGTGGTTTTGAGGTCCACGAGTCTGCTGCCATCATGAAATCAAGGAGAGACAATACATTCCTTGGGTGTCTGGCTTTGAACACAGCATGCACATTAAACATGCATAGCTGAAATAAATATATTTTTTAGCGAAGTTCCGGGATCTACGCATGAAGGGGTAGTAGGCAGTGTTCTGATCAAGTTTGTCCACCCCATTCATGTGTGTGTGTTGTACACAACACACTTAGGCTTCAGAACACTGACTTTCTTCTTCTCTCTTTTTTTCCACACCTTGACTTGCTGCATTTTGTCCTTGTGGCAGGTGGTGATCATCCTGACCACCCGCTTGTCCTACTACGCAAGCAGCAGCATCATCTGTCTATTGTGGCCCCCAAGCTGCTCATTGTGGCCTCCTTTATGAGTTCAGGTTCCCCACTGTTCAGGTTCCCCCGTTCTTTCTCACACAGATGAGTTTTTGCTTGAAGCAGACGAGTACACACGGAGTTATAAAAATTGTTCATGAGTAATGTGTACTCATGTCCAATTAGACGATCCAGCAACAACAACAAAAAAAACAATATTCCATGGGTCCATGCTTCTCCCTTGTCTGGTAGCTACTAGCAGGTTAAAACAGTACCCGGTTTGAGAATCACGTAAAATGTAGGATTTGATGGGTTTAAATGAAAGGCGTCCCCGCCAACTCATCATTGTTTTGTATGGCTGGAAAAGGGTATTACATTTTTTCAATGGAGGTTAACACTTGGCATCATATGATGCATCAGTATTGAAATGAAGAAACCGAAGGATGTTTTGATATCTGTTCCTTGCCAGAGTTTGTCCAAAAATGGAGATTGTGTGCAGATGATACACAGACCAGTACAATGTGAGGGCGTTTTTTTAATTGTTTTTTTACAAATTCTGTAATAAAACGGAGTAAAAAAAATGTATGCAGGATCGTGAGTGGTCGGCGGCGACAATGAATACACAGAGACTGATATGCTTTGCTAAAATAACTGTGCCTTTTATTCCCCGCGAACAGCAATAAACACTTTTATACTGTGCTAGAATAATCGTACGTTTTATTCCCCGCAGTCATCAACACCTGTGCTTTGCTAGAATGATTGTACCCTTTATTCCCCGCAAACAGCAATAATCACAACTTGCTTTGCTAGAATGATTGTACCTTTTATTCCCCGCAAACAGCAATAATCACAACTCGATTTGCTAGAATTATTTTACATTTTATTCCCCGCAAACAGCAATCAATACACTACAACGTTAAGCAGCATAATATGATCATCATCAGCGCTTACCTTGACACTAGACCGGGGAGCCTACGGTCCGGGTGAAGCGAGCTGCAAAACGGCTGGGCAATCGTAATATAGCACATGGTGAATTAAAGTTTCATGACAGGCTACAAACAGCTGTATTATGTGTATAAAGTAAACTTTATAAATTCACATTAGTATTTATCACTGCCTCAAATACTGTCTGCAGCATGAATGGCATTGCACATTACAATCAGTTTTCAACTGCCTTACTAAGATAAATTATACACTACACTCAATCTTGTACTACTCCACGGTGATTTGCTCGGGAAAGGCGTGACATTCTGTGCAATACTTCGATCTGATTAGACGATGCGGCATTGTGCACGTTTGTTTTGACCAATCACGGCCACGGATGAAAATGTAATCTTTGTTCTCGTCGGAAGGGGGGGAGCACAACTATCTTTACCAGCTAAAAATGCATGAAGCGCCACTCACTGTTCAACATTCAACAAGGAAACGGTGAGTAATTCTGCAAGACAGAATTAATGCAGCGTCCATTTGTCCATGTTAGGTTTGTTTGTTTGCTCGCCCCAGCGTTGGCGCTGGCTTCCTGGTTTTGTCATAGCGGCATATCACTAGTAGAACAACTGTTTTAAGTATTTCCCACATGTTCTGCCCCACCAAAAAAACAAACTTTTTTTAACTAAAGCTGCAAGCAGCTATAAAGGGCCCTTACAGCCCGGGCAAATTTGGAGTACTTGCACGCTGTGGTACATTGGAATTTGAATATTTTTGAAAATTTCACAATACACCTTTACATATGGATTTTTTGGGGGGCCAAGCCTGATGTGCTTTCCAAATTTCACAAGTTTCTTGGCAAACGGCGTGCATCCACAGCAACAGCATTAGGCAAGTAAAAAGTGTTGCTTTTACTTTTCATTGGGAACATCTTTAGATGAAATACCCACAGATTCAAATCAACTGGATAAAATCTGTAGGAGTTCTTTAAAATGTGACCTCTATAGTAGGCCAAAAATGGGGCACAAATTGAAAGTAAATCCAAAATGGTGGACTTTCTGTTGGGTTTTACATATGGCTTGTAGGTCTTGGACTGTTTCATATTTTTGCATGATCCATGCTAAAATCTGTACCAAAATTTAAAAATATTGTGTAATAAATAATGTTGAGATTTTGACCTTTGTTACCCTTTTTACAGTAATTTGAATAACTGAACAATCTTTTATCCTTAACTTCTGATTTCAAAACATGTAATCCATTAGCTCAACTGGCATGGCAGCTTGAGAGCGCCACCTTTTCAGTTGAGTGTGTGTGCACATCATAGAGAGAAAAGGCATGCGAAGAGCAGTACTTTATTCAGGATCATAATCAGGTACACTTTTTTCTTTTATCTCACCACAATGAATCAAAGTTTCTCCAAAGTCAATTTCAATCAATCATTCACTTACTGGATATGAACTTCACACACAAAAACAGGACAAACTATATACACGCTTGTAGATTATTTAAAATCGCTGTCATTGTAATTAACTTTAATATTAAACATAGAAAATGTAATATAAAAGGGTATATATAAGGCACAGTGCATATGAACGGGCATTTACATGTAAACATGCCAGATTGTAGCCGTCAGATAATCTGCAGCCCCTTGTCAAGTTGATGTAACATTTTAGAAACAAATTCAATTTCAAAATAGGCTAAGTCAATACACAATACAAGTACACAAATAATTTGCTCATTCAGCGTCAGACATGATTTCTGCACCATTTTAAATGTATTTTTTATTTTTTAAATGAGATCATATCAAGTTTCATTAATCACCGCTATTCTCACCAGCACAATTGTGCCTCTTAGCTTTAGCCTTACTTGGGAATCTTTGATCACAATCTGAGCAGGCAAAAGGTTGGTCACCAGTGTGGGTTTTTGTGTGTCTTTTTAAGCTTGCCCTGTGAGCAAAATTTTGACCACAAACACAGCAGGCAAAAGGCTTCTCTCCAGCGTGGGTTCTTGTGTGTTTTATTAAGTTTCCCTTCTCTAAAAAACTTTGACCACAAACTGAGCAGGCAAAAGGCTTCTCTGCAGTGTGGGTTCTTGTGTGAGTTGTTAAGGTTTGCTTCACAGCAAATTTTTTACCACAAACTGAGCACGTAAAAGGCTTCTCTCCAGTGTGGGTTCTAGTGTGTATTTTTAAGTTTCCCTTCTGAGCAAAATTTTGACCACAAACTGAGCAGGTAAAAGGCTTCTCTCCAGTGTGGGTTCTTGTGTGTATTTTTAAGTATCCCTTCTGAGAAAAATTTTGACCACAAACTGAGCAGTTAAAAGGTTTGTCACCAGTGTGTGTTCTTGCGTGTATTTTTAAGTTTCCCTTCTGGGCAAAATTTTGACCACAAATTGAGCAGTTAAAAGGTTTGTCACCAGTGTGTGTTCTTGTGTGTATTTGTAAGTGTCCTTTCTGAGCAAAATTTTGACCACAAACTGGGCAGTTAAAAGGTTTGTCAACAGTGTGGGTTCTTGTGTGTTGTTTTAAGTTTCCCTTTTCAGAGAAACCTTGACCACAAACTGAACAAGCAAAAGGTTTCTCACCAGTGTGGGTTCTTGTGTGTATTTTTAACCTTCCCTTCCGAGAAAATTTTTGACCACAAACTGAGCACGTAAAAGGCTTCTCACCAGTGTGGGTTCTTGTGTGTATTTTTAAGCTTCCCTTCAGAGAAAATTTTTGACCACAAACTGAGCAGTTAAAAGGTTTGTCACCAGTGTGGGTTCTAGAGTGTTTTTTTAAGTTTCCCTTGTGAGAAAACTTTTGACCACAAACTAAGCACGTAAAAGGCTTCTCTCCAGTGTGGGTTCTTGTGTGTATTTTTAAGCTTCCCTTCGTAGAAAAACTGTAACCACAAACTGAGCAGTTAAAAGGTTTGTCACCAGTGTGGCCAATCACGTGTTTTCTTAATTGATGCTTGTAGCCAAAGGTTTTTCCACACTGAGAACATTTCCAAGGTTTGCTGTCAGTGTGACATGTCACATCACCGTCAGACTGTTCATAGTCATCAGTGTGAGGAGATTGTAAAGTGTCTTCATCATCTGACATTGGAGCTAACCAGTTGTCTGCTTGTGATCTTCCACGGTGGTCCTCATCATCTTCAGTTTTTATTTGTTGTTTTGAGCTGCTGCTTGGAGGCTCCGCCCCTTTGTTCTCTTCATATTGACATTCATCTTCAATCTTCAAATGGACACCAGTCACAGGCAACTCAGTGAAATCCTCCTCCTCTTTAATGTATGGTGGCAGCTGTTCCTCTTTTTTAATGTTGGGATGCTGTGGCTGCTCCTCTTCTTTAACTTGAAGAGCCTCCATGTCCTCCTCTTTTACGCCAGGGAACTCTGGCTCCTGCCGTTCAGGACAAAGATATTTTTCACTGACGTCTGCAGGACACAAGATACACAATTACACATGGTTTGGTAAAGTTACTTTATTGTGATGTCATGTACTTTATCTTTAAGATGATCACTTGGGCCACAGGAGTGAAAGATCAACAAAGCTGGCAAACGTTACATATTGTCTGTATTTAGTTTCAGTAATCACTTAACATAACTCTGTAACCCTTGTAACACTGATTGTGACTGACTGACTGATTTTTAAAACTAATTAATCGCACAATTTTCCGCAATTAATCACATTTTCCTATTAATGCTTTACTTTTTCCGGCAAATCTTGTAACAGACATTTTTACTTGAGCAAAATTTTGGAAATATTGTAAAATCATAAAAATAAAGTATATTGAGAATCAAAGACTGTTCTAATGGCTTTCTTTGATCCTTGAATAGAAAGAATACAAATGTTAAAACAAAACAATCAAAATGGACTCAAACAATTCTCAGAACTTTTCACAGGTTTAGTTCTGCTCACGAGCACCTCACTCCAGTAGCATTGGTTAACGAGCCAACTTGAGCAAGGAATTTTGCTCTGAGATGATACAACTAATATGCTAGTTGAATTTGGCTCTGAAAAGCACGCAATTTTTTTTTTTGAGTTGTCCAGCATCGCAAGCAAATCAAAAAGTAAAATTACCTATATAGTCCGTGTTTGTTCATCTTCCCGCCAGTAACTCTTCCACGTTTGGCTGCACAATGAGTTAACGGAGGTTTTTTTTTTTTTACGCATTAATTTTGACATAGCTAATGTGTAATATATATATATATATATTAAGGGCGTCAAATTTATCGCGTTAATATCACGCTAACTTAAAGTGACTTTAATGACACCAAATTGTTTTATTTTAACGATTAACGACCGCTCCTTATTTGGAAAGCTTCTACTAAGGGAATTCCAGTCGTGATAGAAATACACTGTACTGCACTGGAGCTACAATACACAATGTTTAAGGGGCAGAATGTTCGAGACTGTAGCACTTCCACCTTCCCTGCTTTGACAGAACACACTCGGTAAGCGAGTGAGGGATTAGCAGAGAGCTAGGTCGCTACAGCTCTCCAAGAGTTGTCCACTCTCAACCCCTGTGACATAATAACATAATTTAGCAGTAATAAATTAAATAATGCATTAAGTTGTATTTTACCATTTAAAAAATGTGCAGAAGTTTGCAAGTTAGTTCATGTTAAAAAAAAAAAAAAAAGATAGCTATTAACTCTTTGACTGCCATAAACGTTATATAACGTTTAGTAAAAACCTACGGAGGGGCGCCGAGGACGTTAAAAGACGTTCACTATGTTTTTTTTTGTTTTGTTTTTTTAAACGGGTGGAGGAAAGCCTTGGGCAGCTGTGCTGAAAGTATCAAGCAGATCTAGTTAGTATAATGACTCGTTTTGGCCCCGAGATGACAGCGATGACTCTCTTTGCACAAGATTGGGTGGGCGTCAGTAGAAGACGTGAGGCGGAGCTAGAGTGTTGAGGGGACAATGGCTGATGAAGCAACAACGGCGACCGGTTGCAAGCGGCTCACGCTTGAGCATTTTTCTTCAAAGACGGAAAGCATCGATCAATACTAAAAAGCGCATTGATGTCGACGATGATGATGATGGTGACACCACAGTTGGAAGCATTGACGCGGCCGTTATTCTCACGTCATAAAGCCTCACCGGCTAGCGCTGCTAACGCCGGAAAATGTGGAGCTGCACAAGCGGACATTCGATCGGGCGATGGAGAGTAGTCGAAAAGCATCAACCAATGCACATTGATGATGATGATGATGATGATGATGGTGGTGACTCCCGAGGTTGACGCCACAGTTGGAAGCATTGACGCGGCCGTTATTCTCACGTCATAAAGCTTCACCGGCTAGCGCTGCTAACGCCGGAAAACGCGGAGCCGCACAAGCGGACATTCGATCGGGCGATGGAGAGTACCCCGAGTCCAATGCATATTCATCGGAGGAGCGGGTACAGTCTGATCACGGAGAAGACACTGGTTCTGGACTACGATGCCACCATGAATGGAGTGGATAAGATGGATCAGAACATCTACCACGCGGTAGGAACTGAAGGACATGAGGAAGCCAGACGTAACACCACCATAACGTAACCGTAGCATGATCCTGATAGTAGACTTGATGGCAACACACACTGCAGTATGTACTTGCTATTCCCCGGAAAAAACGGCCGGCAAGAAAGTGTAGCTTCTGCACGCGAAGAGGCAATCGCAGTGTAACTAATCTGTTGTGCAAATCCTGTTGCGTCTCCTTGCACGCAGGGGAGTGTTACACAAAAAGAAAAACTGTCATTGAAACATCCACATAATTGTAAATAGTACCACAGTTGCACACATTTGTAAATAGTTTGCCAAATTGTTACACTGTTGAATGTAAATAAACGTATTTTGCTATCAAAAACACTTTTTCATTCTTGGTAGTAGTGTTTTATAGAAGTAAAGCACTATTTAGGTGTTTGTGGCATCATTCATGGACAAAAAGAAGTGTAAAATTCACTAGAGAGCATGAAATAATATAGTTTCACTAAAAGCTTGATTTCTCCGTATTTTGGTCCAAAACAAGCGCATTTGGGTGAAACTAACCATTTTCTATTGTTGATTACTAAAGAACGGAATAAGGTAGAAACAAACTTTTTTTTCTGACGAAAGATGAAAGTTCAATCTTTCATTTGGTAGTATGTGTGTTTCCATAGTCCAAACAGAAAAATTTCTGTGGTCCTTGAAAGATCAGTCAAAATGCTTAAATCGGCTGGCACTCACAGCATTCCTTTTCTGAAAACGTCTGGCAGTCAAAGAGTTAATATGAAAAGAACACACCGATTGTGTCTGGTTCGTCATGCAGTAAAGTTGCGGTCATTTTACAATGCACATCCGTATTGAACTTAACAAAATAAAAGCATTCAAGTTTTGCAAAGAAGTCATTGTAACACAGTTTAGCAGTAATAAATTAAACTAGAGCTGCAAGCAACTATAAGGGGCCCTCGCAGCCACTTTGGGGTACTTGCACGTTGGGGTACGGGTGCATTGGGATACTGGCACATTCAAAGCCAAATTTCTTACAAAATGGCATAATTAACCTTTACATATGGATTGTTGTTGTTTTTTTTGCCAGGTGTGATGAGTGTGCAAAGCTGTTTGGTTAATGATAAGACCCTCAAAAATCAGCATCCTTTTTTATTTTTTGGCAATGAGTTTCCCCGATTGGCATTTTTAAAAAGTACATATATACACATCATTGTTAGTTTTACTCACAGCACAATATTGCCTTTATTGTCTATAGAGGGCATCAAAAATAAATAAATAAATAAAAAGTACTTATGTATGAATAGGTCTGATGCCACTGAACATTTTGAGTGGTGGAAAGTAAAAAAATATTCATAAATGATTTGGTTATCACACAAAAAGTATAAAAATTTTGGACAAAATACCATATGTCGTAACTTTTTTTGTCGACCCAAGGGCTAAGGTGGCGTTATATTTATAACTGAATATTGTCAAAGAGATACCTTCAGGTCAACCTATAAACATACATTTGAAGTGTGGGATTTTTTTAAGCATATACCAGGGAGTTATTACACATTTCATCTTTCATGGCGGAGGAAATATGAAACACAAAATATGATGCCCCGCCCCCGTAAATAGTATTTCTAAAACTAAAGATTTTCCCCCGCTGTTGATGGGCCAAGTCTAGGCCAAGTTTGAAGTCAATCGGATCAAATGTGTAGGAGAAATGGGCAAAAGAATGCTAAATGAGCTAAAATCTGGAATGAAAAATGGGACGTTCAAAAATGTGTAGCTCACTTCCTGTTCATTTTAGCATATGGCTCCAAGAGACTTTTTTTGTGGGTGTTGGGCTCCCTCATAGACCTACACATTTCTATAGGTCTTGCTTAAAACGTACAACCGGGGCTGCTTTGTTAAAGATTTCTAAGGGGCGGTAGGGAGTTAGTTTTGTCAAAATTGCACACTACATGAAAAAAATTTGTCAGATGTATGTGGCAAGTTTCATGAGTTTCTGTACATGATTAAGCCCTCAAAATTGACGTTGCTTTCTTGGCGAACAGTGCCTTGCCACGCCCACAACAATTCGCTAAAAGTCACAAACTTCGTGTTGTGACATCATGAAGGCCAAAACACTTTTCTGTGCAATAGTGAGATAGATTCAGTTAATGTGGTAGGAGAAAAAAAAGTCTGAGAAAAACGTTTTAAAAAATTGCCTCTGCAAACTGTTGCCGCTTCCCACACGGCCGTCCACTCGCGGAAGCAGCGAGGCAGGCCCCGATCGGGCGGCGGTGGACCTTCGCGAGAGAAAGAGTGGAGGTCCTTCCTGCCACAATAAGTTTTTTTGTGGTTTGGGCACTATCAAGTTTCCCATACTCACTTGACCGGTGTTAAGTCCATGGCAAACTCCTGAAAATTCTATCTGTTCTCGAAAAAAAAAAAAAGGGGATGTTCCATTCCATATTACATTGTACATAAACAACAGACAATATTTTTGTTTGTATTCAACTGTTAACTATAATAATTGTTTGTGCATATGAATGACGTTATCCCGGAAAGAACAGTTAAGAACTAATCGGGCCGCTCTGTTCTGTACAATTTTGAGTTTTTTAAGATCTTTTGCAGAAGCACTTGACCAAATAACAGGACAATATTCCAAATGTGACAAAACAAGTGATCGAACGACAGTATGTAAAATTGTGGGTGGAACAAATTGAGCATTTTCTTGAAATTGTAATGCCCTTGCCCATCTTAGAAACAATATGATCAATCTGATCAGACCAACGCAGTGAATTATCTATTTTCACACCCAGCAATTTGACCTTGGACACCTGGCTCCTTTGATAATTCGTATGTATAAATTAATTACACCTTGTGAATGAATACATTTAAATCAATAACAGCCAGATATTTATTAAAGATAAATCGATAATGATTTTATCAAGTTAGTTGGTACATATAAATTAATTCCACCTAATTAATTGGTGAATCTAAATCTAAATGACTCAGTTATTTAGTATATCTAAACCATCTTTTTTCAGATAGGTAGTAAATTTTTATCAGTTTGCCATGTGAAATTGATTTGGATCCAATCGTCCTGCACTATATTATTAGCCAATCCAAAATATTTCAACCAGTGACTTCATAAATTAGTATTTGATAGTTTTGTTTAAAACTACATAGTTAAATAAATTGTTTTTAATCAAAGTTGAAGTAGTTAAAATATATTTAATTATATTAATTGTAGTGCTGTCAAAGTCAAAAAGTTAATTGATAAATTAATCAAAAAAAATTATCGCATTCATCATGAATTAACGCAGATTAATTGCACTATTAATTTTGTCCATAGATTAGCCTTTAGCGTGACAGCGGATGGCTACGTTTAAGGTAGCACAGGTTGTGTTCGAGCAATAAACATAATTTCATGCATTAAAGTAAAGCATTTAATTAATGTTTGCATATCACATTTATAATATTTGTTCATTTCAAAATATCGGGGTCGTTTTTTCCCCATTTTAAATTATGCAAGTAATTAACTGATAAGAAAAAGAGAATGGGCGTGTGCAGTGGATCAAACATTTTTGAAGGCGTCCTCATAATATTAAATGTCAAAAGAATTAACACTTAACCGGTGCTCTTCAAATTTGGTGGGAAAAATGTTTTGATAAAAAAGTATTTTTTATTAGGCAATTGATCGTGATTAATCAGAATTCTAAAATTTGATTAATCTGATTAAAATGTAATCGTTTGACAGCTCCAATTAATTGTCACTTTGTTGCCTCAATTTATTTAAGTAGATAATGATCAGACTTTATACAGTGCAGTTAGGAGCGTTAAGACATAATTATGCTGACATTGTATTGTACGGCGCCTGTTGCCAATGTTTAACGGTGACTGCTAGTTAACAGCGAGCTACCAGCACCAAGCAGCTGTCTGATTACTTTTCAAAGGCATAAATACTACAGCCCGTAGACAGCTTGTGAGGATTAACGGTTCAGAAAATGGATCGATGGACTGTGCACACTTTGATGCTGACAGCCTGACTAATTTACCGTTCCTACAACAAACTAGGCTTACTCAAATGTGCTATTTATTTTGCCGATAATTGTGCTATTGTGGGTCTGACGTCACTTTAGTTCCATTGACCAAAATCTATGGGGAGAGATTTGTCTAAAATCTCACTGCTTCAAAAGGAAAACAGTTTGCTGACGAGCACAATTTAAATACTTTTTTTTTTTTAAGTTATTCTAAAAATGAAAACCAGTTGGTTGGTAATTATTACATGCATGTGTTTTTTGTCTTTTGTATTTATAATTGTTCTTTAACCAAGAAAGTATATACAGGTATATTTTTACTTCTATCCAAATACACGATTATTTGCTGGAATTAGGATATCAGAATACCAAAATATTTGTTTTGAGGCACGCCCACACGAGTTCTTTCACCACACACCCCTGTCAAAATTAGCTTGCACCCCACAAGCCGTAGACGCTGGACCCTAACTTCAAATTTTTGCTAACACATATTATTATTATTATTATTATTACTACTACTATAAATTCTGTTTGGTCCAAAAAGAACTTACATAATTATAGTGTTTAAAATAATTGTATTTGTCTTAATATTTTTAAATGTTTTAACATTTTCTAGTTTTGAATAAAAAAAAATATCATTTGAATAATCATGATTTCAATTACCAAAATAATTATGATTTTTATTTTTTCCATAATCGAGCACCCCCAACTGATATTGTAGGAAACAAAAGTAAATTGTACATAATCATTTGCAAACAGCTTGTTAAAAAAAACAGAGGAGAAACTGCTTTTAGCTGTGTACAAGTGACACACTCAGTGATGTGAAAATTAAGTGGTTCTGAGAAATTCAATTGTGTGAAGCGTCTTTCATTGTCCAAAAAAGCGCTGTATAAAACTGAACCATTATTGTTAATAATTCTGATCTGAGAAATGTACCAAAGACACTGATAAAAAACTGTAAATTAACAAAGTGCCTGGATGAAGATTCATTTCAAAATAAATAGACATATTGTTGAAAAGTATTGATCAATCAAGTGACAAACAACTCTATTCAACACACCTCGAGCCTGCTTGCAAACAACGTCCAGCAGTTGACGTTGTCGCTCGTTCTCCTCTTGTGCTCCATAAAGCTCCTCTTCGTACTTAACATTCGTTCTTGTGAACATTTTCACACGATATTCCCGAAACTTTACGGTCACACTTGACGTCTGCTGAGCCAATTTGTCATAACAGACACGTCTACTTTTTTGGCGGCTAGGAAGCTAAGCTACGATAAACAGGGCCAAAAGATTTCGACGAGCACTGTCTTGATACAAATTTAACCTGACACGGAATGTAGCAGTTATGTTTTAACTCCAGTAAAGTAGTGACGGAAGCATAGTGTCGATTATTAAGTTCGTTCGGAAAGAATTCAGTAGAAATTATGCAGTGAACGGCGTGTGGCTACGTAAAAGCAGCCTGCAATGGACTATCTCTCTTGTCACATGAAATCTACGGCAACACCAGTTGGACAAATTTCGTGTCACGAATTGTTTTGTTTTTTTTACTAAAATACCACGTTTAAAATTAGATCCATTTAGAGGATTAAAAAAAGTAAATCTTCAAACTGCATTTGGACGATTAAGAAAATTGTTTAGTTCCTGTTCATTGTTGTTGTAAACTCGTGTGCAGTGTATCACGTTCATCTCTCTACATCCGGAGTATGTGGAGTAAACATTTTTGGCTGGAGAGTACTTTAGAACGTACTTGCGAATATGTTAGAACGTACTCACAATTACATTCGAACTTATTTAAATATGTTCAAACATACTCGCGAATATGTGCAAACATACTCGCGAATACGTTCGACCGTACTTGTAGGCTAAATGCTACAAAGTTAGCATACCTTCCATAATGCCACGTGGTTTTATTAGCGCATGCGCAAGTATTATTAGGCATTTGGGCCACATTATGAATTAGTTTGAAAATTAAGAAGAAAAAACATTGTTTGTTTGTAACGTTTACGATTTATTATGTTTGCAGTGCATGATTAAAGGTTCGTCATTTTTCACCCCACAATGCAACGGGGTATTTGCGCACACACAACTGTACTTCATGGAGGCAAGAGTGGACAGGAGCCTCACCGACAGTGAAAAATAATTTTTGGAGCATGTACCGGGGAGTTATTACCAATTTTGTCTTTCATAGCGAAGGAAATATAAAACAAAAAATATGATGCCCCGCCCTTGTCATATAGAAAACTCAAGATGTTTTCCCCTGTTGATGGCCCAGGTCTTGACATGGTCCAGGCCAAGTTTGAAGTCAATTGGATCAAACGTGTAGAGGATGAAAAAAATTGGCAATAATCCTACATTCAAAAATTCGTAGTTCACTTCCTGTTCATTTAAGCATATGGGTCCAAGAGACTTTTTTGTAGGTCTTGGGCTCCCTCAAATACCAATTTTTTTCGTAGATCTTGCTTAAACGTACAACCGGGGCTGCTTCGTTAAAAATTTCTAGGGTGTTCCACGGTGTAGAGGTAGAGTTCGCCAGTCGGCGAGCTGGAGCTGGAGGTGGGGTGGGCGCGGGTGCCCTCGCCGCTACGCTGTCCGGCACCGCGACCTGGGTACGGGGTGTCCCCGGGGTTTGGGGGCGGTTGGGGCTGTGTTGTGGTGGGTGACGGGTGGGGGGCTGTGGAGTGCCTGGTGGGCCTGCCGTGCCCCGTTCTGCTGCGTTGGGCTTGGAGCGGGGGCCGTGTTGAGGTGGGGAGCGCTCCTGAGTTTGCTCCCCGACCGGTGGCCCCTACGGGGCCTGGAGGTTGTACCTTGGCGCTGCCGCGGCCTGGGGGGCCCTGGGGGGGGGTTGTGCTTGCTCTGTCCTGACCGGGGTAGACAGCTCCCCTCTTTGGTGGAGGTTTTCAGGCATGCCAGATACACCACACCAGCATCTACTGAAATTCAATCACAATGTGCTTTTTCCTCCCGAATAAACAATACCGAGCTCTCTCAGAGAAAAAAAGAAAGAAGATAAGATGCCCATGAACTTAGGCTCACGCTGAGGATTATGAGTTAGGAATGAAAAACGATTATTCTTGTTAATTAGTCATTAAATAGGAGACCTGTCATTAACTAGTGAGATTAAAAGGTGATGACGTGTGCAAATAAATTTATCTCAGTTTAATCACATATTTACAAACTTCAACATTTTTTGATCCACTGCACACTCTCGTTCTCATTTTTTAATCAGTTGAATACTTGCATGATTTAAAATTTAAAAAATACACCCGTAGTTTGACATGAAGAAATATTCTGAATGTCATACACAAACATCCCCACCGTTTACAGTGAGAATTAACAACAATTGTCCTTGAATATAAATATAAAATAATATTCTACCTTAAAAACATACACACATTTAAATATAAATATACATTTATGTTTGACTATATTTCGCTGTTGTATAACTAAGTTTTCTGCTGGCGCTTTCGTTTAAGATCGAGAGCTTCGGTTAATGGATGTACGCATGAGCGTTAAACTTAATTTTATTTTTGAAATTTATCGAACTTCCGCTTACTTCTATTTTGAAAAATTCATCCGATTTTCCGCTATCGAGCTCCCCATGAGTAGTGAGGAGTGAGGACTCCAGGCTGCAGCAATACACTCTTGTTTTTTTTTCACGTAACCAGACAGATGACCTCTGCTAAATCATTCTTTCCGATTTTGTGCTGAACCGACTGCGGCCTCCACAAAGGATGCCCTTCACTACTTTGAAGGACTGCAACATCTTTTAAATTAACGTGTGGATAAACTTGTCTCGTTGCACGTTGATGCTTCTCGGCCTAGTTACCTTAGCTTAGCTCGCCGCTAACAAAGAGAAGCACATAACAAAAAGAGACCAAGTGTGACATTGTTGGCATTATTGTGCTAAAATGTATGCGAGAACGACATCAAAGTACGAGGAGGAACTCTTTGGAGTAAAAGAAGAGAACGAGCAACATCTTCAACTGCTGAACGGTGTTTGCGAAGAGCCTCGAGTTGTGCTACACATAGCAGGTTTGTACACTTCTTTCTCTCCATTGCTTAGCAAAAACATCAGTATAAAAAATATCCCTTGTGTACAGCGTACACAGTAAAATAATAGGGCTCATTTACCGCGACATCAGCTGACGTCAACATTCTCCATGTTGCATGTAGCAGCGAACGTAGACGTAACCTGGGACCGACACCTTGCAAAAATACGTGTTCTAAATGGTTTGGATCAGTGTGAAATTCCCAATACAGATTGGAGCAGCAACCCGGACTTACTGCTTCCTTTGTGTGCGCCGGACATTTTCGCGTACGTAGTTGTTGGCAAGAGGAACTAGATGACATGATCGCATGTGACAACCATAACTGTCAGATTCAGTGGTTCCACTTCAGTTGAGTGGGACTAAAACATGCCCCAGCACCCAGCGTGACTTGGTTTTGTCCTTCATGTCAATGCATCACCTGCCTAAAATAATGACCTTTTCAAGTTGATTTATGAGAGGTACATATAAAATAAGTGCTGTGAGTATGTAAATTTTTCAATATTCCTACAATTAGGGATTGTTGTAATTACACATTTTCATGTGCAGTATACACACCTTAAAGCTAAGAAACATTTCACATTTTAATGTTTACATACCTGAAAGCTAGAACCATTTCAGATGGTTGCTGCACATTTTCATGTTTACGTACCTTGAAGCGCGAAACATTTCAGATTGTTGTACTTTTTTTAGCTTGCATGCACCTAAATGTATATATATTTATTAAGTTTCATTTTTACTTTTGCAACATTAATTGATCTTTTTTTTCCTGAAACAAGTGCAAATAAGTTTAGTAGAAAGACAACTGATGAGTAAAAGGACTAACAATTTAATTTCTTACATAGGAGAAACAATACAGAAAGCAGTTGTATTATTGATGTTGCACAACAACACTCGGGCTCAGGTTGGTTAGTGCAGTGTCACAATCTTGTCAACAGCTAGTGATATATTGTCCAAACCATGGCCATCATTTTTTCTTAGCGGCCATTGGCATAAACTAAAATAAAATTTGACATGGCACATGTCATTCGTCTGCTCATCTCTCACTTCTTTGTTTTCTTTGCAACGCTACGATACATACTGAACTGCACGCTAATTTTAGATGTTGATTTCCAATTCTATTTGAGCCATAATTTACTTGTAATGTAAAATTGAAGATATATGTTATAGTTTGGACACGTTTCGAGACCGAAATTGCGATCTCAGACACTGCGGTTTTGAGATCGTCAAAGCTGTGTTTTTTTTAAGTGCTCTCATCCCTCAAGTTCACACATACACTAGCCAGCTCCAAAATGTTTTTGTTTTTTTTAAAGTGCCGCGTCTGTCACACTGTCGACGAGGCACCCGGAGGTACTTTGTTGTTTTGCGGCTGCTTGACCAGTTGTGAACGCGAGGCGCTAAGCTAACTTGCTTTGCGGCAAAACTGTCAGGTTAATAATAAGTCTGTATGCTGTAGCAGCAGCAAACTGCGGGGTGCAGAACGCAGATCCTCTGCTCCGTGGTAACAAATAAACGACTAAAAGTAGCGGTTTCAGCCTCCACACGGACAGTCCCTAAGAGTGCTAATCACTCATGTGAAATGCAGAGCCAGGAATGACCCAAAATAAGTGCTTGGGCGTACAGTAGACTTTTCACAGTAGTCGGGTCAGAACCGCGTTAAAGCGGAGAGCCAGTAACTATGAACAGAACATTTGTACTACAATTAATACGTATTCTAGACTGAAAATAAGATGACGGCTAGCCTGTTAGTACACGTACGAATGGCTGAGCACACTAACTGCTGACGTCAGCCATGATGTCATTTACTTGTATTTGCACTCTTTTCCATCACTGATTTCTGAGATCTACACAGTAATAGGGCTCAAAATTACTACTAATTTTGTTATCAGTGGTTTTTTTTTATATTTAATAGGGGGATACAGACGATACATAACATTTGCCACCTTTGTTATTATTTTACGCATGTGGCCAATGTGATCATCTTAAAGATAAAATACATATCACAATAAAGTGACTTTACTCAACCATGTGTATCTTGTGTCCCGCAGACGTCAGTAAAAAATATCTTTGTCCTGAGCAGCAGGAGCTGGAGTTCCCTGGCGTAAAAGAGGAGGAGGACATGGAGGCTCTTCATGTGAAAGAAGAGGAGCAGCTGCCACCATACATTAAAGAGGAGGAGGATTTCACAGAGTTGCCCGTGACTGGTGTCAATTTAAAGACTGAAGATGAATGTCAATATGACGAGAACAAAGGGGCGCAGCCTTCAAGCAGCAGCTCAAGACAACAAATAACAACAGAAAGCGATGATGACCACCGTGGAGGATCACAAGCAGACAGCTGGTTAGCTCCAATGTCAGATGGTGAAGACACGTCACACTCTCCTCACACTGATGACTATGAACAGTCTGACAGCAAACCTTGGAAATGTTCACACTGTGGAAAAACGTTTGGCTGCAAGAATCAATTAAGAAAACACGTGATTGGCCACACTGGTGACAAACCTTTTAACTGTTCAGTTTGTGGTCAAAATTTTGCTCAGGTGGGAGTCTTAAAAAGACACACAAGAATCCACACTGGTGACAAACCTTTTACGTGCTCAGTTTGTGGTCAAAAGTTTTCTCAGAAAGGAAGCTTAAAAACACACACAAGAACCCACACTGGTGAGAAGCCTTTTGCCTGCTCAGATTGTGGTCAAAGTTTCTCTGAGAAGGGAAACTTAATGAAACACACAAGAACCCACACTGGAGAGAAGCCTTTTACGTGCTCAGTTTGTGGTCAAAATTTTGCTCGCAAGGGACACTTAAAAATACACACAAGAACCCACACTGGAGAGAAGCCTTTTACCTGCTCAGTTTGTGAGCAACATTTTTCTCAGAAGGGAAGCTTAAAAATACATGCAAGAACCCACACTGGAGAGAAGCCTTTTGCCTGCTCAATTTGTGGTCAAAGTTTCTCTGACAAGGGAAACTTAATACAACACACAAGAACCCATCCTGGAGAGAAACCCTTTGCCTGCTCAGTTTGTTGTCAAAGATTCCCAAGTAAGGCTAAAGCTAAGAGGCACAAGTGTGCTGGTGAGAATAGCAGTGATTAATGAAACTATTATGATTATTTTTACCTTATAAGCAAGTGACTAAATGTGTCTTATCCTAAAAGTAGTAGGTCTATATAGTTTATCTTTTCTTTTAATTACTTATGCTATCCGCTTTTTATTTATTTGCTTGAGTTACTCAATCTTGGATGTAAGATCAATTTAAGGAACTTTTGAGTTGTAGCAGCTCTACTGTGAAATTCATTTGAGAGTGATTCCTATGTAGTTTTAATCATTTATATTATTTCTAAAATGTTAATAAATATGCAAAATATTCCTCTTTTAGTTATTTCTAACTTATTTTACAATACCAGAGTGAAAGAATATCTCTTATGTATTTTTTTCTAACTTTAATAAACTTGTTAGCTATTCAGAGAAATTAAGAGTTTAAGTGATTTAAAACATTTTTTTTAAATTATCGGTTTATGAATTAAAGTTAGAGCAACTAGTTTAACAAACTTCCAACTTATTAGTAGAGCTGTCAAACTTATTTTTTTAAATCAAATAAATCACATCTTAGAATTTGGATTAATCACGATTGATTGCTTAATTAAAACTGCTTTTTTTATCAACATTTTTTGCTCGCCAAATTTGAAGAGCACCTGTTGTGTTTATTGTTTCGACATTTAATGTTATGAGGACGTCTTCAACATTTTCATCATGAGATGATTTGGTCCCGCAAAATATTGCAAAAATACCCCCAAGACTTGGCAATTATTGTAAGAGCTTCAATAAAGCCTGTTTGGTCGCTATGAATGATTGTCGAGATGACTGTTTCTAGTCTAGATGCGAAAGCCTTAGTGATAATTTTAATATCAGTGTTATCAGCTTTTATCTTTCCTTTATAGTAGAGTGTGCGAACCCTGCACAATCCAGTTTCTTTGTGGAGGGGAGGGGTGGAGTTTCTTACCTCAAGTCATTTTTACTGTAATCGTTCACTAATCAAAGAAATGACAGGTTGCTAAACAATGCCGGGGCACGTGCAGGTATTCACAGTCACGACAAATCAGAGTCTTCAATTTTTTTGCAATGTGGAAACACCTACGCAAGCGCCAGGAGAACATGTTACAGCCGGACCGGGGGCTGGAGTTTCTTGGTAGTGATAGTTTTTCTGCAGTGAATTATAAACTGGCTTTAGCCTTGAGTATATTCTTCATATAATTTAGGAACGGTTTTGTACTTTTTTCCCCCTGTTTTTCGAGAAGGGACACCTCAGAAACTGGGAAAGGCGCCAAGCCAGGTCACTGCGACACAACAGCCTCGCTCAAGTCACCCATCTAATCATTAAGAGGCCTAATATAACAAGCTCGATTTAAAATAGGTTTGTCTGAAATAATTAGTGAAACACAATCTGTTTTTTAAAAGGTAAGTCAAGTCACACTAATATTAAACTTGTATGGGATTTGCTTCATTATAGTCAAATAGTTGATGAAAGAGGATAAACCATTACTGTTTATAATGGTTGCTGAAATGTTATCTATTTTATTAAGAACCAGTAGGATTAGAGGGTTGAAGGTAATGGAACAGAAAATTGTGATACGTCAATTAGCAGATGATACAACTTAATTTTTAGAGTATGTGGATCAAGTTTTTAGATTTTAATATCTTTAGACTCAGTGGAGTCTTATATGGAGATTTATCGGGCCGGGGGCTGCAGCGGCACAGGCGAACGGGCCGGGGGCCGCTGCCGCACGACGTGCGCCGCTGGAACGGGAACCGGTGGCGGCCGCAGGACGTGCGCCGCCGGAACTGGAAGCGGGCGCTGTACGGGCGCCGCCAGAACTGGCAACGGGCGCTCAACTAGCGCCGCCGGGAAAAAACGGACGCTACGCGAGCGCCGCCAAAGCATCGGCAACGGGCGCTGCAATCAGCGCAGCCGGAAAAACAGGCAACGGGCGCTACACGAGCGCCGTCAGAACATCGGCAACGGGCGCTGTACGAGCGCCGCCAGAACATCGGCAACGGGCGCTGTACGAGCGCCGCCAGAACATCGGCAACGGGCGCTGTACGAGCGCCGCCAGAACTGGGCAACAGTCGCTCCACACGCGCCGCCGGAAACTGGAAGCGGGCGCTGCATGCGCGCCGCCGAAACTGGAACGGTACCTGCCTCTTGGTCCGCTGGGTCCGTTTATGGTGGGATCATTCTGTCACGGTGTGGTCACGGCGCGGCGTGGTGTCTGTCGGCGTGTGAAGTGGAGGACCCAAAATGCAGGGAGGCAGGAGAACCACAGCAGGAGTGCGAAACTGGCGTGCTTTATTTTACAGAAAACACTAACCGGGGTACTGGTTAATGCTAACTAAACAACAAACTGAAAAGATACAAAATCAAAATGACAGCCAGAACTCCGGGGGTGACCGTGACAAGCGGCAATGATCCCACGTCGACTGATCACCACCCGGGAATTAAATACACTCACACTAATTGGGTAACTAGCCACACCTGGGGCCAGGCATAAGTGGCTGAGGGACCGGATTGATCAACCCGGAAGGGCTGGAACCCACTCAGGACTAATCGGGACCCTCAACCAAAACCAGATCTTCCCAGACATGACAACTTGTTAGACAAAAATGGGAACCTGTTGCGACGTGAAGACTTTTGTCAAAAATACCAAATACAATGTTGTCTAACATACAAAGATAACAAATGCAATTCCGATCTCTTTAAGAATGATGGTGAAAGAAGATGTTCGGAATTCTGGAGTCTCTGGAGCATTGGGGGACTGGATTTTTGTGGTTATAAATGTAATAACAAGGTTATCAGGAAAGTGCTGTCAGATGAATATTATTGTAATTTCATTAAAAGGTCATATATTGTGAAACAATTTGATATTCACAAGATTAAAAACATGAGAAACAATTATATATCATTTCCAGTACCCCCCAAAGCAAAAGAGGTCCCATTCAAAATGTTGAACAAAATGTACCTGACAATTGAGTTTTTAAGACTGAGGTTTGATTTTGATGTAAATAATTGTGTGTTCTGTGATGTGGATGTAAAAAACCTGAACCATATTTTCTTTCACTCCAATGTAGCACAATTCCTTCTGGACTAATTTAAGGAGTTGGTTGCAATAAAAAAAAAAATATTTCCCCCTGACAGAAGAGTCGATTTTGTTTGCTGTGTTTCAAGAAGATAAGAAACTAGAATTTGTTTTGAATATTTTGTTGCTTTAGAATATTTTTTATTCACAAGTGCAGATATTTAAAAACAAAACTTTGCCTACTCCACTGGAAATATGACTTTCTACTATCATGTAAATCTTTGAAATTGGTTATTGATAGAAAAGCCCTTAATTTAGTTTCTTTATTGGATATAATTGATTTGTTATAGAAAGTCCTCTTACAAATATAATTTCTGTTGGTCTTAATTTTTATTTTAGTTGTTGTTTTTTTTTTGTTGTTTTTGTTTTGTTTTTTGTTTTTTGTTTTGTTTTGTTTTTTGTTTTGTTTTTTGTTTTGTTTTTTGTTTTGTTTTTTGTTTTGTTTTTTGTTTTGTTTTTTGTTTTGTTTTTTGTTTTGTTTTTTGTTTTGTTTTTTGTTTTGTTTTTTGTTTTGTTTTTTGTTTTGTTTTTTGTTTTGTTTTTTGTTTTGTTTTTTGTTTTGTTTTTTGTTTTGTTTTTTGTTTTGTTTTGTTTTATGTTTAGTTTTTTTGTTTAGTTTTTTGTTTACCTTTTTATTTTCTACGTTCAATTGTATTGTTAGAATACTTATGCTCAGTCTATGTCTAGCAGTTTGTCATTTGATGATACGAGTGCCTTGTGTTTGTTTGTGTATAATTGTTCAATAAAAAAAAACACTGAACTGGGTTGATTTTGACCACAATGCATTGCGAGTATGAAAAACACATGGCGCGAGAATCAAATTAATATATACTATGGAAATAATTTATGCGTTTTAGTTGAAAAAAATTGCAACAAAGGAACTCAAGAACAGTTTTAAAACATTTTCATTCACAATAAATAATCGAATCTTTATGCGCTGGTGCGTCGTAAAAGTTACGGGTCACACTCCACGCCCGGTAGGTGGCGGCAATGCGCCTTTGCGTTGGTTTGCCAAACGCCAAACAAACTCCAGTAGAAGAAGATCACCCGGAGCATGGCATTACATGGGTAAAGTTGAACGTTGCTTGCAATCGGCCAATGAGTGAAAAACGAATTGTTGCCGATAGTACTGAACGGGCTCGACACAGTACTTCACGTTCACTAACGTTTGTGTTCGGGTTAACTCGTCTCGTTGCGCGTTGAAGCTTCTCTGCCTAGCTTAATTTAGCTCGCTAGCTGCTAACCAAGACACGCGTTTGGTAGAAAGTGTTGAGATTCTCCTGTTAAAATGTGCGCAAGAATGACAGCAAAGTACGCGGAGGAACTATGTGGAACAGAAGAGGAAAACGAGCGTTGTCGTCAACTAGTGGACGCAGTCAGACTTTGCCAGCAGCCACGTGTTGTGTTACACGGAGCAGGTTTGCACACTTTTTACTTTCACTTGCTTATTAGCATTTAGTAAATGCCGTTTACTAGTGATAAAGAAATATATGCCAAAAGAATAACATCTTAAATGGAACTATTCCTGTAAGCATGATTGTACCATGTAAAGGAGAAGAGGTCACATTGTTGGATAAGGTTGTGTTTGATTTCTTGTGTCTTGCAGACATCAGTGAATATGTTTGTCCTGAGCAGCAGGAGCCAGAGCATCTTCACATTAAAAAAGAAGAGGAGGATGAAGAGGCCCCCCACTTTAAAGAGGAAGAAGAGCAGCAACAGTCTCCTTTCATCAAAAAAGAGGAGGAGCCAGAGCACTCTTGCATGAAAGGAGAGAGAGAAGACCCTCCCGACATCAAAGAGGAGCAAGAGGAGAAGGATGTCTATATGTTGCCATCAACTTGTGTCTCCTTGAAGAGTGAAGATGGTGCAAGTGAGGTGAGCAGAGGGGCGGAGCCTCCAAGCACCTGCTCATGTCAAAAAATGACAACTGAAGGTGATGGAGACCACTGTGGAGGATCACAAGCAGACGGCCTCCTAGCTCCACGATCAGATAGTGACGACGCTATGTCACACACTCTTCTCGATGAAGAGTCTGAAGGTAATATGGCATGTCAGACTGACAACAAGCGCTGGAAATGCTCTCGGTGTAGGAAAACTTATGCTCATAAAAGCTGTTTGAAAGAACACATGAGAATTCACACTGGTGAGAAACCTTTTGCCTGCTCAGTTTGTGGTCAAATATTCTCTCATAAGGGAAGCTTAAAAAAGCACACAAGAACCCACACTGGTGAGAAACCTTTTGCCTGCACAGTTTGTGGTCAAAAATTCTCTGAGAAGGGAAACTTAAAAATGCACACAAGAACTCACACTGGTGAGAAACCTTTTGCCTGCTCAGTTTGTGGTCAAAAATTCTCTCAGAAGGTAAACTTAAAAATGCACTCAAGAACCCACACTGGTGAGAAACCTTTTGCTTGCTCAGTCTGTGGCCAAAGATTCTCTCAGAAGGAAAGCTTAAAAATGCACTCAAGAACCCACACTGGTGAGAAACCTTTTGCTTGCTCAGTTTGTGATCAAAGATTCTCTTGGAGAGCAAGGTTAGAAATTCACACAAGAACACACACTGGTGTGCAACCTTTTGCCTGCTCACTTTGCGGTCAAATATCCTCTCATAAGGGAAGCTTAAAAATACACATGAGAACCCACACTGGAGAGAAACCCTTTGCCTGCTCAGTTTGTGGTCAAAGCTTCTCTCAAAGGGGAAACTTAAAAATTCACACAAGAACACATACTGGTGAGAAACCTTTTGCTTGCTCAGTTTGTGATCAAAGATTCTCTCGGAGAGCAAGCTTAGAAATTCACACAAGAACACACACTGGTGAGAAACCTTTTGCTTGCTCAGTTTGTGATCAAAGATTCTCTCGGAGAGCAAGCTTAGAAATTCACACAAGAACACACACTGGTGAGAGCCTCCTATGGGCAAGTGTTGAGAATTAGCGCTGGTGCAAAAATATTTTAACCAATGCATGCACTTAATGCTATGATGTCCATAAGAAGTGATTGATTAGATGGACTGTGAAGAAACTGATGTTTCATGGGAAGGTTAAATGTGATTCTCAATGAAATACAAATCAGCCTTCTTTGTCAATGAACTGGGTTAGATATGTTGACTTCCAAGCTATTCAGTGTTCAAAGTCCCTTTTATGTTATTTTTATTGTGAATGTTTTGGTATGATTATCATTCTATAATTTTCAATGTGATTCATTGCTGTATGCCTTATATCTAACTATGTTCTGCTTCCTCTATTGTAGAATTGATAATTTGTAGTTTTTTGTTATTAATCATGCACAAATTATAATAACCTACATCAGGATTTTATTTCTCAAATGTTTTTGTTACTCTTTAGGCATGAGACGTGGAGGAAACTCGGAAAATAGCACATTTAAGAATCTATGTAACACGGGTGATTGGAAATATATGCCAAAAGTATAACATCTTAAATGGAACTATTCCTGTAAGCATGATTGTACCATGTAAAGGAGAAGAGGTCACATTGTTGGATAAGGTTGTCACTGTGTGCTGTGCCCTGGCAAATCCCTGTCCAACTGTCGTGTCGATGCATAGATGACCCAAGATGTACAGGTGTTTCGATTTTTATTATTTGTGTGCAACCTAAACTTGTAAACATTCTTTTTTTTTTTAACCATAATAAAAGAAAAATCACCAAGACTTGTAAACATTCTTTAAGCATAAAAAATGGTCATGTACTTAAGCAAATAAGTTAAACTCTTTAAAGTGTACATTTGTGAACAGTGCAAAATTACAACACAAGGAAAAGCTAACATGTATGGTTAGTACAGAGCTAGTAACATTAGGTGCTTAGCTTTATTTGTGAGGTAAACTGAAATATTGAAAAACAGGCTTAAATTAACAGACATATGTTTTTTAATTCGAACACTGAGGGCAAATCCAAAAATCTGACTGAGCTGTTGTGAGGTGTAAGCCAACACAACTCAAATAAAACCTTCATTTTTTTCCTTTTTTTTTCTTGGAGAGCTCAGTATTGTTCATTCGGTAATTTTACCGATTTGGATTTGGATTTGAACTTTTTCAATATTTGAGGAATGGATTATTTTTACCTTATAAGCGAGTGACTAAATGTGTCTTATCCTAAAAGTAGTAGGTCTATATAGTTTATCTTTTCTTTTAATTACTTATGCTATCCGCTTTTTATTTCTTTACTTGAGTTACTCAATCTTGGATGTAAGATCGATTTAAAGAACTTTTGAGTTGTAGCAGCTCTGTACTGTGAAATTCATTTGAGAGTGATTCCTATGTAGTTTTAATCATTTATATTATTTCTAAATTGTTAATAAATATCCAAAATATTCCTCTTTTAGTTATTTCTAACTTATTTTACAATAATACTAGAGTGAAAGAATATCTCTTTTATGTTATTTTTTTCTAACTTTAATCAGCTTGTTAGCTATTCAGAGTAGTTAAGAGTTTAAGTGATTTAAACAATTTTTTTTTAAATTATCGGTTTATGAATTAAAGTTAGAGCAACTAGTTTAAAAAAAACTTCCAAGTTATTAGTACAGCTGTCAAATTTATTTTTTTTAAACAGATAAATCACATCTTAGAATTTGGATTAATCACGATTGATTGCTTAATTAAAACTGCTTTTTTTAATCAACATTTTTTGCTCACAAAATTTGAAGAGAACCTGTTGTGTTTATTGTTTAGACATTTAATGTTATGAGGACGTCTTCAACATTTTGTGATCCACTGCACACTCTCATCCTTTTTTTTTTTAAAATCAGTTAATTACTTGCATAATGTAAAATAAAATAAAAAATACACCAGTAGTTTGACATGAACAAATATTCTGAATGTCATACACAAACATTTATTAAATGCTTTTAGGCATTTAGTTATGTTTATTGCTCAAACACAATCTGTGCTACCTTTAAGTAACCATCCGCTGTCAAGATAACTGCTAATCTGTGGTCAAAATTAATAGTGTGATTAATCTGTGTTAATACATGATTAATACAATATTTTTTTGTAAGTAATTAGTTAGCGCTTTAACTTTGACAGTACTACTGGGACTAGCTTTTTTGGGATGATTTGACAATAGAACTATTAATCAACATAGTTTATAGTTTCTATCTTGTACTTAAGTTTTGCCCACTTAGTAGAGTTAAAGGGTCAGTAATGTGAAAAATCAACATGTTTGGAGCCATGTTAAAATTATAATTATTATTACTTATAAGACGCAAAACAAATCAATTCTTATTTGTTAAATGTATTGAAAGTTTGTTTTTATTTATTTATTTTAAGCAAAAAGCTTTGACGCTTCAACAAAATAGCTGCATTGGAAGGTTCTGGTGGGAACAGGCTGCTTGGCTCGGTTACTGCTCCTCTGTGTTGTGTCCATCAAACATCGATATTATTGGGGCAACTATTTTATTGTTGGAACAAAAGCGACCAGGGAAAGGTTAGTTTTTACAGGTCATTTATCACCGCCATTAGCTCTGCGTGCTAAACTAGCATTGGCCACTACTAACGTTAGCCAACTAGCTGAACAAACTCCCGAAAATGTCGGCCGGCAAAAGAATGAAGAAGAAGAGGCCCTCTGAAGAAGCTTACGCTAAAGCGCTCCACTGCGGCTCAGAAGATGACGACGGAGGAGGTAAATGTGCTTTAGCTCTTTCTAACTACTGCTCCGTGAATCTTTTGCTCCCTTCCACATTAGCGTCACAAGAGAAAACTCCAAGTGAGAAAAATGCTCCGTTGAGAAAAAGAACAGCTGCTGACTTTAAAGATGAAGACGTTGCTGTTGGGTAGTCTGACAATTTACTTCATTTTTCCACAATTCAATATTTCTTTAATTATTTAGTCATGATTTAGAGCTGCTAGCTAATGAGCTCAATGGTTTGTTTGTAGGAGTAAAGTTAACAACATGTTGGAGTGCTTTGGAGGTAAGAACGCACTTGTCATGAACAATTTCAATGTCCGCCCAACACTATATTTTGTGAGTTTTGTTCATTTAAAAAGGTAATAAAAACATCTACAGATAATAATAGCAAACCAGCTTTTTTTTATTGTAGAAAAACAGGACATTGTTTGAAGTTTCCATTGCAGAATATTTGCAACAATTTGACAACATCAAATCAATTTAAATGACATGATTATTTTGCAAAGTTACCCACACCATCCACTGAAGGTTTGCAATGTTGTCAAAGGTGAGGGAATCATTCCGTCCCGCAGGTTCACCTCGGTGTGAAATGTCATTTTGGACAACATTGTCCATCATCCAACAATGTGTGTGCTTCCGTCCTGTGTTGTGTACGTGTGTTCAATCATCTTTGTGTGTGTGTGTGTGTGTGTGTTTGTGTGTGTGTGTGTGTGTGTGTTGTGTGTGTGTGTGTGTGTGTGTGTGTGTGTGTGTGTGTGTGTGTGTGTGTGTGTGTGTGTGTGTGTGCGTGCGCACAGCCGACATCAACAAGTTGATGCTCACCAAGCGCAAGCGTCTGGAAAGCCTGACCAAGATTTACATGAACGGAGGGCAGCAGAAAATGGAACAAATGTGGAACAACTACCACAAGCAAAGGTACTGTATGATATTTTTGCGTGTGCATGACGTCATGTATCGTCCAACACGCCTCTTGTGCTCTACCTGGCTCAATGACGTGGTGCTGGTGTGCATGTGTGCAGGCAGAAGATGACTCAGGAGTGTTCTCAGCAGTTGTCGTCAGCCCTGCAGCAGTGGCAAATGGAAGTGGAGCAAATGAAGGAGCAGGAGGAGAAGCTCAATGTGCGAGCACACATACACACAAACACACGAAACGATACATGAGGCATGTGACTAGAGCTGAGACATTTGTACAATTTTCTTTTGGGACTTCTTGACTTGAAAGTACAGACCACTTTGATCACATAGAAGGGGGAAAAATACGTTATATCCTACATCTAATATATTAAGGGTGGTCATCTCTCCAATAAAAGACAGTTTGTATATCTAGATGCATGGGATGCGATACGATTCAAGGAGGGTTAAATTAAGTGGGCTTATGATTCAATTTGATTTCATTTCATTTGATTCGGTCCAGCTCATATAACGCAATTGACATTCTATGGATGAATTTGTCAGTACTGTGAATGGGGCATCTCGACTGCTACTTAACACTGCAACATGTTACACAACAAACCAGTAACTCAACCACAATTGAGGCATTTTCTGCACTGGCAATTTCAAACAATGTCCTGTTTTTCTACAATAAAAAGATAGACATTTGATATAATGTTTTTTTCCCCAAAAATCTGATACATCAATAAAAAAGGGGAAAAAAATCTTTGACAAGTCGTTAGTGAGCAGCTCCAAAAAAATTGCAGGTAATCTGTGTGATTGGCTCTTTGAAGGTCTTATCATGCAGCTCTCCACTCCATGTGACACCGTGTGTGTGTTTTCAGAATCTGATGATCCAGCAGCAGAATGTGGTCCAGCAGAGCAAAGTTCTTCAGAAGCAGAAAGTGGAGGCCATGCAAGGGCTCTTCAAGCACTTTGTCAAGGTCAAAACAGCAACAGGCAGCTTTCCTGTCAGGATTTCACATTTTTAGTTTGGAATGTGAAGTCTATGGAAGGTTGGACACACACACACACACACACTTCCGTCTTCCTTCTACAAACACGTTTTTAACCTTCAGGCCTTGTTGGGTTTGATATATATATATATATATAGTCTAGAAATTTTAAGATTTTTGTGTGGGAATGTTTTTCTGCAGACGGCAACGAACGCTTCATTCAGCCTGTTTACTTATAAATTCACCCAAACAAAACATATGAGCTCATCTTTCAAAACAGGTGGCAGCACTTCTTGTGATTAAAATTTCGATGCCTTCTTAAAGGTGCATTGTGCCGTTTAAAAAGATAATATTAAAGCTTTTTCTACATCATGCATGCTCTACCAATGCCCAGATGAGTACGAAGAGCGCTGACTGCAGCTATCAGCTTTTATCTTTCCTTTATCGTAGAGTGTGCGGACCCTGCACAATCCAGTTTCTTTGTGGAGGGGAGGGGTGGAGTTTTTCTTACCTCAAGTCAGGTCTTCTTTTGTCACCTGTGGCTGTCTTTTTAAATACGTTTTCACAAACTTGAATCCAAAAGTCAGATTCCGGAGCTATAGACAAGTCTGTCTCCCATTTTGAGATGGGTAAAGACATTTTATCAGTATATGAAAGTAACTTCTATATTTTTGAGAGTCTTTTTGTTGTTGTCGGAGAAAGCTTGGTAATATCTTTAGCTAAAACAGGCGGTTGGAGCGTACCCCGAAGTGTTGGAATTTGTTTCTTTATCATACTTTTAACTTGCAGATAATGTAAAAAAAATCTGTTTTTTATTTTGTATATTTGGAGCAAGGATGTATATGATATAAACATATTATCTGAGAAGAGATGTGCAATTCTTTTCTGCTCCCACACACCTAAATAAAACGATTGGTTGCTAAATTGAAAGTCGGGGTTATGCCATAGGGGAGAAAGCCCGCAGGGCTCCAATTGGGCTTTTGTAATTTCTAGTGCCTTCCACCAGGCGGTCAGGGTGGCGGAAATCATTAGGTTTTTAAAACAATGATGTCGCTTAATCGATGTTGTAATAAAGAGTAAATCTAGAAGTCTGAGGTTATTACAATCCTTCTGTTCTAGTTCCAGCCAACAGTTAGTATCTCTGTTGGGTTGTGCCCATAAAATGATATATTGTAGCTGGTTAGCTATATAGTAGTGCATAAAATTTGGTGCCTGTAGACCTCCTTTGGACTTACTTTTCTGAAGAGTAGATGGACTCATCTTTGCTTTTTTTTTAATTCCAGTAAAATTTTGTAACTGCCGAGTCCAACAACTGGAACCAGTTAGCCGTAGGTTTAAATGGAATCATTGAGAATTTTTTTTTTCTTTTGGGTAAAACTTTCATTTTAATGGTGGCTATTCATCCTATTAGAGAAATAGGAAGATTATTCCAGCGCTAAAAGTCACTATAAATGCTATCCAGAAGTGGAGTAAAGTTTAAATGAATTAAATCAGTTAATTTAGGTGAGATTTTTATGCCTAAGTATTTTAAATTACCTATAGGAAATGAGTAGTGTGGGTCCTGGCTTGCAGGGTTCCATGAATTTTCTGTAATAGGTAGTAGTGTTGCTTTTGTCCAGTTAATATCAGAATAATCTGATAAATGTGAGAATTTAGTTATTAACTACTTATTAATTACTTCCCCTAACGAAATAGCAGGCTTTTCTAAATAAAGTAAAATATCATCGGCATATAGATTAATTTTGTGTTCTGTTACCCCAGAGTGAATTCCTTGAATCCTTCTTTCCTGGCGTATGGCTAATGCAAGCGGTTCAATAAATATTGCAAATAATAAAGGGGACAGTGGACATCCCTGTCTTGTGCCTCTCTGTAGAGTAAAACTCTGAGATATAATCCCATCAGTAGTAACTGTAGCTTTAGGAGAATCATACAATACTGACACCCAGTGAATAAATGACTTCCCAAAGCCAAATGTATTTAAAACAACAAAGAGGAAGGACCAGTTAACTTTGTCGAAAGCTTTTTCTGCATCCAATGATATAATAACTGCCTTTTTATCATGCCGCTGTGACATGCTAATAAGGTTAAAGAGCCTCCTAATATTATTAGTAGAGTGACGACCTTCAATAAAGCCTGTTTGGTCGCTATGAATGATTGTCGAGATTACTGTTTCTAGTCTAGATGCGAAAGCCTTAGTGATAATTTTAATATCAGTGTTATCAGCTATCAGCTTTTATCTTTCCTTTATAGTAGAGTGTGCGGACCCTGCACAATCCAGTTTCTTTATGGAGGGGATAGTGCACGTACTCGCACGCGCACCATGAACGAGCCTGTCACAGATGGCTGCAGTTACGCTTTGGGCCAGAGGTGGCAGTCACGAGTAAAAAACAAAGTGACAAACTGCGCAAAGATCCTTTAACTATAACCCCTTTCAGCATCTGCGTTTAAGATGTGAATTTGATTGGAGCTGTCAAAATGAATCCTTTACAATAATTGCTTAAGTAATTTTTTCAGATTTTTCAGGAAACACACAAAATTTAATCATTTTCATCATGAGGAGATGATTTGGTCCCTCAAAAAATTGCCCAAAAATCCCCAGACATGGCAATTATTGTAAGAGGTTGACGATTTGGTAAATGGCGAAACCCTGCAGCAGGATACCTGACAGCCATACATGCTTTAAACATCTACAATGGCTTTAGACTTTGTTTGCGCTCTCACATTTGTACAAAGAAATGCTGGACAGTTTAACCACCATTTAATTGAACTAATTGGTAGGAGAGTTCGTCTGTTAGAGACGATTGTCTTTTACTTTGAAGTACTTCTTTTATGGCCTAAAATGGTCTAGAATTATTGTGAATACATTTTGAAAAGCTTGAAATTGTTTGACAGTTTATCCAAAATCGGAGGGGGATTTTGGGCGTGAAGTTGATTGCTTGAGCCGCGTACCGGGTGCGCTTCCTTTTTCACCGCCGTTATGATTCATTGTTATTTATTACATAAGGCCTTTACGAAAATAAAAATCAGCTGTATACTGTACCAAAAACAGAATGTCTAAGAGACTTGACTAGATAGCACCTACTGCTATACGCTCCTTTGAGCTACTACGCTAACATCCATGCATTCTATTAGCTTTGATGGGACGGTCGGGCCTGCCATCATGGCCGCCACGTAGGCACATCTATTATGGACAATGTGCCACGGAACTTTGTTTCTGTTTCCGGTTTGCGACGTGTGGGCCGCGTCCCAGTACTTGCGCTTCCGCCTTTGTGCCCCTCGGTTGCGCGTTCCCGTCGACGGGTGCGAGGCTGTGAGTGTGTAGTGTCTGTCTCAGTGTCCGAAGCTTTTCAGATAGCCGAGACTTCCCTCCCACAAATGAGCGGGAGCGCGGGGGTGGGGGTGCGAGTGTTGGAACGCGACCAGCAGTGGCCGTAAACGGCGCTGATGTGTAAAACCCGGAAGTCCGTGGTATCTACCCCATTGCGGCCAATTCAGGAAATAACAGACTTTTGAGCATGTGGACATCTGAAAAAAATAATGTGAGTATTCACGTTTGTCCATCTCATTTCATTCGATGGCCTCCCCAACTTTCATCACATTTGCATCAACACAAACTGAAATAGTTCAAATCAAGGAAGTGAGTTGGACTCAAACATTTAAATGGAATCTTCTTGTTTTTCTTCTCGTTGCGCCGTTTGGCATATGCAGAACATGGGGGAGATGGAGAAGAGCCACGAGGACGTCCTGCATCGGGCACAGCAGGAGCTGAAAAAGGAGATGGCCACCATGCAGAAGAAGATCCTCATGGACACTGTGAGTCGAATCGAGTCCTGCCGCTGACATGAAATCATCTTGCACTTTGTCCCTTGGCAGCAACAACAGGAAATGGAGTCCGTGCGCAAGTTCCTGCAGACCATGCTCTTCTAGACTCCTCTCAACTCATCTTGCTCATGTTACCGGACGGTGTCATCATTTCTTCTTCTTGGCCATGCGTGTTTTTCTGTTCAGTGTTGAAAAGATGACATCAAGCGCTTCATTCTTGGTGTCTGTACACTTAAGCAACCTCTAGGTGGCACTGTTGTTCTCCTAGTGCAAGGAAAAACTGCAAATGTTTCACTCTGGTTTTGGGAATATAAACTATAAACCCTCAATTTCATTTGCTGTCATTTTTACTGTAATCGTTCACTAATCAAAGAAATGACGGGTCGCTAATCAATGCCGGGGCACGTGTAAACAAGTATTCACAGTCACGGCAAATCAGAATGTGGAAACACCTACGCAAGCGCCAGGAGAACATGTTACAGCTGGACCCGGGGGCTGGAGCTTCTTGGTAGTGAGTTTTAGAGTGATAGTTTTTCTGCAGTGAATTATGAGCTTGTATTTCTAAATAGATTAAATTTAAATTAATGATTGTCCTAGGGTACATTAAACTGGCTTTAGCGTTGAGTATATTCTTCATATAATTTAGGAACAGTTTTGTTGGTTTTGTACATTTTTTTCCTGTTGATTGAGAAGGGACACCTCAGAAACTATGGGAAAGGCGCCAAGCCAGGACAGGTAACAGCGACGGCCTAGCTCAAGTCACCCATCTAATCATTAAGGGGCCTAATATAACAAGCTCAAAAAATAAAATAAAAACCAACTTCAGGTTATTTGGGTTTTGAGAAGAAATTTATTGACATGATTGGAATGCTTTATAAATGGATTAATAGTTCAGTAGCCTTAGGTCATGGCACTTCCCCCAGGTTTGACATTGAGATGAATTCGACAGGGTTGTGGGAGTTCACCATTACTGTTTATAATGGTTGCTGAAATGTTATCTATTTTATTAAGAACCAGTAATGGAGCAGAAAATTGTGATAAGTCAATTAACAGATGATGCAACTTAATTTTTGGAGTATGTGGCTCAAGTTCCACTGGCTCTCCAAGCTATTGATGTTTTCTCAAAGGCTTCTGGTTTACAACTCGAAAAAATGGGAGATTTTGCCATTACATGGTTGTCATTTGCAATCTGTGTGGGGTATAGAGGTAAAAAAAAGAAAGTCAAATACTTGGGGGTTGCTATCTCTGATGACAAAATGATGTCAGAAAAAAATTCATATCCGTGAAACTGGACACATGTCAATCTGTTTTAAACAGATGGCTGTTTTGAACGGAGTCTTGAAGTTAAAATGGCTGGAATCTTTAAATGTAGGTCACTACCGGTTAAACTTTCTGATTTTCATCAACAAGTACTTCTCCATGGGAAATTATTGTACTGCCATAATTTTACTCCACACAATACCCCAATCTGGAATAATCAATATATATTGCACAACAGGACATCCGTTTTTAGGGTAGAATGGAATTCAAAAGGGCTGTTGCGCACTTGTTAGACAAAAATGAGAACCTGTTGCGACGTGAAGACTTTTGTCAAAAATACCAAATACAATGTTGTCTAATATACAAAGATAACAAATGCAACTCCGATCTCTTTAAGAATGATGGTGAAAGAAGATGTTCGGAATTCTGGAGTCTCTGGAGCATTGGGGGACTGGATTTTTGTGGTTATAAATGTAATAACAAGGTTATCAGGAAAGTGCTGTGAGATGAATATTATCGTAATTCCATTAAAAGGTCATATATTGTGAAACAATTTGATATTGACAAGATTAAAAACATGAGAAACAATTATATATCATTTCCAGTACCCCCCAAAGCAAAAGAGGTCCCATTCAAAATGTTGAACAAAATGTACCTGACAATTGAGTTTTTTAGACTAAGGTTTGATTTTGATGTAAATAATTGTGTGTTCTGTGATGTGGATGTAAAAAACCTGAACCATATTTTCTTTAACTCCAATGTAGTACAATTCCTTCTGGACTAATTTAAGGAGTTGGTTGCAATCAAAAAATATTGATTTCCCCCTGACAGAAGAGTTGATTTTGTTTGCTGTGTTTCAAGAAGATAAGAAACTAGAATTTGTTTTGAATGTTTTGTTGCTTTAGAATTTTTTTTATTCACAAGTGCAGATATTTAAAAACAAAACTTTTCCTACTCCACTGGAAACATGACTTTCTACTATTTTGTAAATCTTTGAAATTGGTTATTGATAGAAAAGCCCTTAATTTAGTTTCTTTACTGGATATAATTGATTTGTTATAGAATGTCCTCTTACAAATATAATTTCTGTTGGTTTTAATTTTTATTTTAGTTGTTTTTTGTTTGTTTTTTTGTTTACCTTTTTATTTTCTACGTTCAATTGTATTGTTAGAATACTTATGCTCAGTGTATGTCTAGCAATTTGTCATTTGATGATACAAGTGCCTTGTGTTTGTTTGTGTATAATTGTTCAATAAAAAAAAACACTGAACTGGGTTGATATTGACCACAATGCATTGCGAGTATGAAAAACACATGGCGCGAGAATCAAATTAATATATACTATGGAAATAATTTATGCGTTTTAAGAGGAGGATGAAGAGGCCCCCCACTTTAAAGAGGAAGAAGAGCAGCAACAGTCTCCTTTCATCAAAAAAGAGGAGGAGCCAGAGCACCCTTGCATGAAAGGAGAGAGAGAAGACCCTCCCGACATCAAAGAGGAGCAAGAGGAGAAGGATGTCTATATGTTGCCATCAACTTGTGTCTCCTTGAAGAGTGAAGATGGTGCAAGTGAGGTGAGCAGAGGGGCGGAGCCTCCAAGCACCTGCTCATGTCAAAAAATGACAACTGAAGGTGATGGAGACCACTGTGGAGGATCACAAGCAGACAACCTCCTAGCTCCACGATCAGATAGTGACGACGCTATGTCACACACTCTTCTCGATGAAGAGTCTGAAGATAATATGGCATGTCAGACTGACAACAAGCGCTGGAAATGCTCTCGGTGTAGGAAAACTTATGCTCATAAAAGCCGTTTGAAAGAACACATGAGAATTCACACTGGTGAGAAACCTTTTGCCTGCTCAGTTTGTGGTCAAATATTCTCTCATAAGGGAAGCTTAAAAAAGCACACAAGAACCCACACTGGTGAGAAACCTTTTGCCTGCACAGTTTGTGGTCAAAAATTCTCTGAGAAGGGAAACTTAAAAATGCACACAAGAACCCACACTGGTGAGAAACCTTTTGCTTGCTCAGTTTGTGATCAAAGATTCTCTCAGAAGGTAAACTTAAAAATGCACTCAAGAACCCACACTGGTGAGAAACCTTTTGCTTGCTCAGTTTGTGATCAAAGATTCTCTTGGAGAGCAAGCTTAGAAATTCACACAAGAACACACACTGGTGTGCAACCTTTTGCCTGCTCAGTTTGTGGCCGAAGATTCTCTCACAAGTTTCAGGTCAAGAGACACAAGTGCTGGTGAAGAACGCAGTAATCAAGAAGCTTGCAATGAAAATGTAAATGTTTTGTACATTTAATCGTAAATGTAAAAGTTTTTACTAAGGTAAATATTTACAAAAACTTACATTATTTTATTTTTTTCTGGCATGATTTTTTTGTATCATCTTGTAGTCTTTGTATATTCTAAAAGCCTCCTATGAGCAAGTGCTGAGAATTAGCGCTGGTGCAAAAATATTTAAAGCAATGCATGCACTTAATGCTATGACGTCCATAATAAGTGATTGATTAGATGGACTGTGAAGAAACTGATGTTTCATGGGAAGGTTAAATGTGATTCATTGCTGTATGCCTTATATCTAACTACGTTCTGCTTCCTCTGTTTCAGAATTGAGCATTTGTATTTTTTTGTTATTAATCATGCACAAATTATAATAACCTACATTGGATTTTATTTCTCAAATGTTTTTTTTACTCTTTAGGCATGAGACGTGGAGGAAACTCGGAAAATAGCACATTTAAGAATCTATGTAACACGGGTGATTGGAAATATATGCCAAAAGTATAACATCTTAAATGGAACTATTCCTGTAAGCATGATTGTACCATGTAAAGGAGAAGAGGTCACATTGTTGGATAAGGTTGTCACTGTGTGCTGTGCCCTGGCAAATCACTGTCCAACTGTCGTGTCGATGCATAGATGACCCAAGATGTACAGGTGTTTTGATTTTTATTATTTGTGTGCAACCTAAACTTGTAAACATTCTTTCTTTTTTTTTTTAACCATAATAAAAGAAATATCACCAAGACTTGTAAACATTCTTTAAGCATAAAAAATGGTCATGTACTTAAGCAAATAAGTTAAACTCTTTAAAGTGTACATTTGTGAACAGTGCAAAATTACAACACAAGGAAAAGCTAACATGTATGGTTAGTACAGAGCTAGTAACATTAGGTGCTTAGCTTTATTTGTGAGGTAAACTGAAATATTGAAAAACAGGCTTAAATTAACAGACATGTTTTTTAATTCGAACACTGAGGGCAAATCCAAAAATCTGACTGAGCTGTTGTGAGGTGTAAGCCAACACAACTCAAATAAAACCTTTCTTCATTTTTTTCTTTTTTGTTCTTGGAGAGCTCAGTATTGTTCATTCGGTAATTTTACCGATTTGACATGTCATCATCATTGCTCTCTTTTTTAAATTTTTATTTATTTTTATTTTGTATGTGCATGTAAGCAGACAGCTGGTCAGCTCCAATGTCAGATGGTGAAGACACGTCACACTCTCCTCACACTGATTGATGACTATGAACAGTCTGACAGCAAACCTTGGAAATGTTCTCACTGTGGAAAAACTTTTGGCTGCAAGTATCAATTAAGAAAACACATGATTGGCCACACTGGTGACAAACTTTTTACGTGCTCAGTTTGTGAGCAAAATTTTTCTCAGAAGGGAAGCTTAAAAATACACACAAGAACCCACACTGGAGAGAAACCCTTTGTCTGCTCAGTTTGTTGTCAAAGACCAAGTAAGGCTAAAGCTTAATGAGAGGCACCAGTGTTCTGGTGAGAATAGCAGTGATTAATGAAACTTGATATGATCTCATTAATGAATTTACATTTAAAATGGTGCTGAAATCATGTCTTCCGCTGAATGAATGCATGATTTGTGTCCTTGTGTTGTATGTGTCTTGAGTTACCCTATTTTGAAATTGAATTTGTAATTAAAATGGCCCTATGTATATATAGAGAAATGTACCACAAGTATAATGAAACATTTTGATGTAATGGATGAGTCACATAAAGTCATGTTTAAGATGTGATGTATTTTTGAATTGTATTGGGTTGAAGCTAGAGTTTGCTAAAGAAAGTAGAACCAGCACCCACATTAGAACACAAATTGGTTGTTAGTTAAATTAGTAAAGTAAATTAACCACATATAAGGTATGCCATGCTTCACATAGTCATATTTAATAATTATTTGATAAATACACATACTTAATCAATACGTACACATATTTAATCAATATACGGTATTTTTGTTTGCTGATATATTGAGTTCTATATATGCTTCTGGTTGGGTCCTTAGTCTGCTGTTTTATATAAGGCCCCAAGTTTCATAGGCAGTTGTGCACAGTAGATTACAGGCACCACATAATTAACCAGTAACAGCTTGCGCTCATTAGTTAAGAATGATAAGATCCATATGAATTTAGGCTCACACTAATATTTATGAGTTAGGAATGAAACATGATTGTTCATGTTAATTAGTCATTAAATAGGAGACCTGTCATTAACTAGTGAGGCTAAAAGGTGATGACGTGTGTAAATACATTTATCTCAGTTTAATCACATATTTACAAACATGAACATGATTTTAGTGTGATATCTTATGACACATTTGTATGGTGAAGTGAATTAATTTAATTATAACTGTTTGATTTATAATATTACTATTTAGAAGTGGACATAACTGCTTTCATTTACTCAGTATGTCTCTGTATTAGAGTTTAAGGTGATGTGGGGAGTTGAAGCGAATGTGTTAAATAGATTCCTTTGTCTTTACAAAACCAGTTGGGCAAGAGGGGGAAGGGACATCTCTGGGGGCTCTGAAAACAACGTAAATCCTTATCTTGAAACAAGAGGGGGAAGTTTGGTGACGTGTATTGATGTATCATGTGACTGTCTGAGAAGGAGAGGATTGGCCGAAGAAGACAGAGGAGGGGTTTGAAAAGTCACGAAAGGGTATTAGTGCTTGAGACAAGAGGAGGAGCATCACACATGGGGGAGAACAATGGCGGAGTTCAGCCGATCTCATGTGTCCATAAGCTTATGTAAAAATAAATCCTGATTTCACCGATCTCATTGTCTGAGTTTGATAATCAACATTATGAACACGGGAAAACAAAGAATTGATTTTCCAACAATGGCTACAGAACAAGTCACAACACTTTGAGAAACTTTGAGTGATTTAATGTAAACGGATAATGAATAATAGTTGACTTATTTTAGAGTTACAGTAGGGAAAGTACACAAGCTCGATGCACAGGGAGCTGGATTGTTCCAGAAAAATCCAGTTCTCTGCTCAGTTTGCAGAAGTTTGGGGCTTTTTCCCAAATCTTGTCTCACAGAGGCGAACTTGACAGCGTTAGGTGCTTTGGGAAAAGACCGTTTCTGTCTCCAAAATTCAGCTGTGTAAAAGTGCAGGGTTGAAAGGAGAAGTACAGGTCTTTTATTGAAACTAGCCAAATTTAAGGAACTAAAGTAGAAAGAGGAAGCCTTAGGAATTATTGGATTTATCATAGATTTAAGTGAGGTTGGCCACTCGACAACTCCACCTAAAACAAGCTATTTCACTTCAAAGCTTTTTTGCCCTCATCTATGGATTTGACCTTTTTCAACATTTGAGGAATGTATTATTTTTACCTTATAAGTGAGTGACTAAATGTGTCTTATCCTAAAAGTAGTAGGTCTATATAGTTTATCTTTTCTTTTAATTACTTATGCTATCCGCTTTTTATTTCTTTGCTTGAGTTACTCAATCTTGGATGTAAGATCGATTTAAGGAACTTTTGAGTCGTAGCAGGTCTGTACTGTGAAATTCATTTGAGAGTGATTCCTATGTAGTTTTAATTATTTATATTATTTCTAAATTGTTAATAAATATCCAAAATATTCCTCTTTTAGTTATTTCTAACTTATTTTACAATAATATCAGAGTGAAAGAATATCTCTTTTATGTATTTTTTTTTCTTCAAAATACCACCATCCGTTCGAATACAGCGGAGGAGACCATTCGTTATAATTCAGCGTCGGAGGTCACCATTTGTTAGAGTAGACAATATTAAGTATTGTACTCTTTGCGTGTTCAATTTACTGAATGGTGAGATCCTGGTGAAGAAGTCCCTTTGCAAAGGTAAATAATTATCAGAAGCTTCTGAGGACAAAAGGCTGATGACACTGAAGCCGTGTTCTATCAGGTTGTCTGTCTCGTCCAACGTGGGGCATCAATACTTATACAAAAGTGGGAGAATACGAAAAGTCTCCTCCCATCAGCCCACAGTACATTTGTTTACAACTCAGTGAATACAAGAAAATCTGTTCCCATGGGTATAAATCAGATTAAAAAAAATACAATAATAATAAGCCTGACTCCCTTCCGACCAGCAGAGACCGGCCCTCCCATTTAGAGATAGCGAATGAATGTATGAACCCGTTGCCCTTCTCATGAAAGTAACACAGATAAGGATACAATTCTATTCATTGAGCCATACTGCTATAACTAAATCCAAAACGGCTAAAATATAAATTAAAACTGAAAAACAATGTTAATAACTCATCAGTCTGTACTGTGAAATTCATTTGAGAGTGATTCCTATGTAGTTTTAATCATTTATATTATTTCTAAATTGTTAATAAATATCCAAAATATTCCTCTTTTAGTTATTTCTAACTTATTTTACAATAATACCAGAGTGAAAGAATATCTCTTTTATGTATTTTTTTCTAACTTTAATCAACTTGTTAGCTATTCAGAGTAGTTAAGAGTTTAAGTGATTTAAACAAAAACATTTTTAATTATCGGTTTATGAATTAAAGTTAGAGCAACTAGTTTAACAAACTTCCAACTTATTAGTAGAGCTGTCAAACTTATTTTTTTTTAAACAGATAAATCACATCTTAGAATTTGGATTAATCACGATTGATTGCTTAATTAAAACTGCTTTTTTTAATCAACATTTTTTGCTCGCCAAATTTGAAGAGAACCTGTTGTGTTTATTGTTTAGACATTTAATGTTATGAGGACGTCTTCAACATTTTGTGATCCACTGCACACTCTCATCCTTTTTTTTTTTTAAATCAGTTAATTACTTGCATAATGTAAAATAAAATAAAAAATACACCAGTTGTTTGACATGAACAAATATTCTGAATGTCATACACAAACATTTATTAAATGCTTTTAGGCATTTAGTTATGTTTATTGCTCAAACACAATCTGTGCTACCTTTAAGTAACCATCCGCTGTCAAGATTACTGCTAATCTGTGGTCAAAATTAATAGTGTGATTAATCTGTGTTAATACATGATTAATACAATATTTTTTTGTAATTAATTAGTTAGCGCTTTAACTTTGACAGTACTACTGGGACTAGCTTTAGTATAATTAAAGTTTTTTTGGGATGATTTGACAATAGAACTATTAATCAACATAGTTTATAGTTTCTATCTTGTACTTAAGGTTTGCCCACTTAGTAGAGTTAAAGGGTCAGTAATGTGAAAAATCAACATGTTTGGAGCCATGTTAAAATGATAATTATTATTACTTATAAGACGCAAAACAAATCAATTCTTATTTGTTAAATGTATTGAAAGTTTGTTTTTATTTATTTATTTTAAGCAAAAAGCTTTGACGCTTCAACAAAAAAAGCTGCATTGGAAGGTTCTGGTGGAAAAAGGCTGCTTGGCTCGGTTACTGCTCCTCTGTGTTGTGTCCATCAAACATCGATATTATTGGGGCAACTATTTTATTGTTGGAACAAAAGCGACCAGGGAAAGGTTAGTTTTTACAGGTCATTTATCACCGCCATTAGCTCTGCGTGCTAAACTAGCATTGGCCACTACTAACGTTAGCCAACTAGCTGAACAAACTCCCGAAAATGTCGGCCGGTAAAAGAATGAAGAAGAAGAGGCCCTCTGAAGAAGCTTACGCTAAAGCGCTCCACTGCGGCTCAGAAGATGACGACGGAGGAGGTAAATGTGCTTTAGCTCTTTCTAACTACTGCTCAGTGAATCTTTTGCTCCTGATATAGTTGACAATATTATTATTGTACTCTTTGCGTGTTCAATAAATTGAATGGTGAGATTCTGGTGAAGAAGTCCCTTTGCTAAGGTATAATTAATCAGAAGCTTCTGTCACATAAAATGAAGACACTCAAGCCGTGTTCCGTTCAAATTGTGTGTGTCTCTCCTCCTCTTGCATACAGATATTTATTGAAAGTCAGTGCATACGAAAAAATCCCTCTCCCCTCCCATGGGCAAGTTCCCATGGGTACAAATCAGATTAGACTTGAACAATAATAAATCAGCCTGTCCTTGGACTCTCTTAGACCGGACTTTGGATTAATCACGATTGATTGCTTAATTAAAACTGCTTTTTTTTATCAAAATTTTTTGCTCGCCAAATTTGAAGAGCACCTGTTGCGTTTACTGTTTAGACATTTAATGTTATGAGGACGTCTTCAACATTTTGTGATCCACTGCACACTCTCATCCTTTTTTTTTAAATCAGTTAATTTCTTGCATAATGTAAAATAAATAAAAAATACACCAGTAGTTTGACATGAACAAATATTCTGAATGTCATTGTTTTGTGGAAAACACGACTTCACCTTTATATTTTTATGCATGATCGTGAGTGGTCGGCGGCAACAATGAATACACAGAGACTTGATATGCTTTTGCTGGAATAACTGTGTCTTTTATTCCCCGCATATAGCAATCAACATTTATACTGTGCTAGGATAATCGTACATTTTATCCCCCACAAACAGTAATCAACACCTGCGCTGTGCTAGAATGATTATACCTTTCATTCCCTGCAAACAGCGACAATCACAACTCGATTTGCTAGAATTATTGTACCTTTTATTCCCCGCGAATAGCAATCAATACACTACAACGTTAAGCAGCATAATATGATCATCATCTGTGCTTACCTTGACACTAGACCGGAGAGCCTACGGTCCGGGTAGAACGAGCTGCAAAACGGCTGGGCAATCGTACGTGTTCCACAGCTGACTCTGTCCGGACCGTGTGCCGCTCCGTCTTTTATTCGTTAGCAAAAAGTTGTGAGAGTGAGAAACCGGGCTGTCCAAGCCCTCTCCCAGACACTCTCGAAAACATGTTGCGAAGCAGGGAAGGCTGTAGTATAAACAAGGAAGCGTTCCTAGGCTGATCCCGCCCTTTATTTACAAATTGTTGGGCACCTGGATTCGTACAACAATTCAGGACAACAACATATCCTTATATAAGAGGTTACATGAGGACATATCAAACCATGGTTATTTTTTCCCTTCACCAGGTTTAGGTTAAAAAATTCTATATACGTAGACCATGTTTCTATAAATTTTGATATTTGGTTTTTATTTGAGGCAGATATTTTTTCCATTAAAATGTGATTTATGAGGAGGTTAGACCATTGGTCGATATTCAGAGTTTGTTTATTTTTCCAGTTAACAAGAATTGTTTTTTTTGCGATAGTAAGGGCTACAAGTGTAGATTGAAATTGTTTATGTGGTAAGTCAGTTGTTGTTAAGTCACCTAGCAAACACAAGTTTGGAGAGAACGGTATCCTACAGTCCAAGACAGCGGAAAGTTTTTCTAAGACTTTAGTCCAGAAATACATAACCGGAGTACATAACCATAAAGCATGAAAATAAGTGTCTGTAGTGTTTTGTAAACACTGGAGACAAATGTCGGAGTCTGAGAGTCCCATTTTCTTTATCATAGCAAGAAGCTGTTTTGATGACGCAATCAAAAAATTTCCCAACACATACTCTTCTGCCCGTCCAATTTCCACTTTGGTGCATCCCTACCTAATATTGTTTTCAATTAATAAAAATCTGTTTTTTTTAACATCCAAATATATATCCTTTATAATTTCTTTCTCCAAATGATCCTTCTTCAAAGGCTGATATTTAGAATACCTCTGGCAGAAGGACATTTAAAAATAAGTCAACTACATTCTGCCGTCGTTTGGCTCCTCTCACCTTCATGCACTTAGGAGGAAATGGAAGACTGTGTCCATGGAGTTACACACGTGACGTTTGACAGCGTAGCTCGAGCACTAAATGACGCTCACACCGAATTCAACATTCGGGACAAAATTGTACAAACAACAACAGACAATGGATCAAATTTCATCAAAGCTTTCCGTGTTTATGGGCAGGGGGAGGAAAACGATAACCAAGATAGACCAAGTGACTCCGATGAAGAAGAGGAAGAAGGACAGGAGGGAAATATACATTTTATTGAAGCAACAGCACTGTTAAATGAACATGATGGTCTTGAATACCAACTGCCGAAGCATCATCGCTGTGCTTGCCACTTGCTCAACTTGGTGTCAACTGTGATGTTGAAGATGCCAATGCAAATGTGGACTACAAGCGACTCTTACGTTCAGCTTTTTCAAAATTCTGAGGTCTGTGGAACAAGAGTAGAGTGAATGTCTACTGCTGTCATTTTTTGATAAAACATTTGTGTAGTTGATTACTTGAATCTTTGTATTTTGTTTTTGATATGCCTGGACGGCATTAAAAGCCACCTCAAAGAGCTCCCTGTAACCATGAATGAAGCGCCACATTCTTCAGAAGAGGATGACTTCTTTTCACCTATCAAGCAAAGTAATTGACAAGAAAAGTCAAAACAGCTCGAGTCCTACCTGGCGTGTCCCGATGACGCCATGGAAGTCTTAAAGTCATTTCCTGCCGTTCTGAATCTGTCTCTGCAGCTGAACACGCCATTACCTCTGCTGCCTGTGAGAGGTTCTTCAGCGCAGCAGGACTTATTTTCTGACCAAAAAGAGCACACATCCATTTCCAAAACCTAGAAAACCTTCTTCTGTTGAGGCTGAGCAATTTTTGGGGTAGTTTTTATTTTTTAATATGTTCCAAAGGCAGTTATACATACTCCTAGTAGTTTTGAGTGTTTTTGCACTTTTTTGTTCAGTTTTCGAAGTTATGAGAATGCTGAGAACACCAAATCCTCATGAAAAATATAATAGCAGCACTAAATATGCAGCTTTGCATGTTGCTACTGATTTGTTAAGTTGATCAGTATTTTAGATTTAGGAAAATAAAGATTTAATTTTATAAATAAATAAGCAACAGTACTTTTACTTAAGTACTGAACACTAGTACTTTTGACATCTCTGCCGTTCAGTCTGTTTACATTTAGGATAACTCACTCTGTAAATACATTTTATTAAAGTATGTCATTCATTGATACTGAACTAATTTTCATTTTTTTGTAAACCCCTCAATAATTTTAAGTATGTATATGTATGTCCATTCAAACGTATTTTTCAACACTCTTATTTTGTAGCACATCACCGGATAGAGAAATATGAACGTGATACGCTGCACTGATGAACAAGATTGTCAGTTGTCGAATTACAAAACTAAACGTTTCTTGTTTGTCCGAATTCAGTTTGAAGATTTATTTTCTTTTAATTCTCCAATTTAATCTAGAATTATAAACGTTAGGTATTATTAATTTTATTACATTAGGTTTTTTTCGTTGCACGAGATTTGGCCAACTGGTGTTGCCGTAGATTTCACGTGATAGAACATATATTCCATTCCAGGCTGCTTTACGTAGCTTCACTATATAAATCATGACAATTCATCCTGAATTGGTACTGAACAAACTTAAACATCCAAATGTGAGTCCGTCCCTACTTTTTTTTTTTTTAAGTCAAACATAATTGCTGCATTTCGTGTCTGGTTAAATTCGTGTCAGACAGTGCTCGTCGATATCTCGGCACTGTTTAACTTAGTTTATCTTAGCTTGCTAGCCGCCAAGAAAGTAGACGACGTGTCTGTTGTCGACAAATTGGCTCAGCCGGCGTAAAGTCTCGTGAATATCGTCTGAAAATGTACGCAAAAACGAACGTCACGTCCGAAAAGGAGCTTTGTGGAGCACAAGAGGAGAACGAGCGAAGTCAACTGCTGGACGCTGTTTGCAAGCAGCTTCGAGTTGTGTTGAACAGAGCAGGTTTGTCCCTTGATTGATCAATAATTTTCAACAATATGTCTATTTATTTTGAAATGAATCTTCATCTGGGCACTTTGTTACGTTACTTCACAGTCTTTCTCAGTCGCTTTGGTACATATCTCAGATCAGAATTGAATTTCTCAGAACTACTTGTTCAATTTTCACTTCATTGTGTACACAGAAAATGCAGTTTCTTCATAAAAAAACCAAGCTGTATGCAAATGATTATGTACAGTTTTTTTTTCTTTCCTACTATATCAGTTGCTTATGTCATGTAGATCAAAAATGTATTGTCTCACACATTGACTCCACAACATTTTTGCAATATTTAATCCGTATAAGATTTTACATGCAAAATGGTTGAACAAGTTGTTATATGTCAAGCATATTTCTATACATTCCCAGTTGTTTTTTTCCCCTTTCGGCAAACTTTTACTAATGAGTGAACATGTGTGAAGAATCAAGTCAACCAATGATCAACCCGTTTTCTGAAATTGGTGTTTTCATCCCTAACATTATTATTATTTGTAACCATAAACAAACTCGCTTTCAGCCTCCTTCACCACGAGCCTGCTTGTTCTTTGGGAGGGAGGATTGTGTGGGTGATACAGTTGACCACTGATTGGACGCCATAGGTCACGCTCACGCATTCCGGAGACAGTGGCTGAGGGGCAGCAGATACACCGCTGTCCTTCAGTCAATGACAGAAAATGAGCTGACGGTTTTTGTTGTGCTAAAATGCTTTGCTTCGCAATCAGACGATTTAACAGAAATGACAGATTGCGAGCCCCGCATTTCGTTTAAAGATTTAATATCGTCATATCGCCCACCTCTAATATACAAATACAGTAAATACAAGTATATAAGTCCGTGCTTCTGGCGTGTAACCCCCCGGAAATACTCAAGTTAGTGTCAACAAACATGACGCTTGCAGCAAAGAAGCACAGTGCTGGAGCGAGGAGGAAACAGATTACTTTATTTAGTGTGGTGAGTGACATAATATAATGTATTTTATTCAACGTACAGTAAGTTAAAAGTGAAAATGACGTTATTTACGTAATTACGTTATCCGCGCGTCGCAGTCCGAATGCGGTATTCCAATCGAGCACAAATGAGCATGTAAACGGGAGTAACTCTGTCCGCCATGCATATAAACGTGTTACCTCGATTGTTTCAGAAACCGGAAATCTGACCTAAACCCGGATATTGACTGCATGTAAATGCAGTCTATGAGAAATTCTAAGTCATTGTGATCTCCAAGCACCAGCCCCTCCCAACCTGAGAAAATGAGCTGTTGTAACGTTTTGACGTCATGAGGTGCGGCCCCACCCCCGCACCGCCTCTGGACTAAAAGCGCGCCCACTTTCTCTCAGACCTCCATGTTCGTGGGGTAGTGATAAAAGTAGCCTTTATCAGTAAACATTCTATCCAAATGAATTCAAAGCAATCAATTATCCTTCACATTTGCAATGCCAAAGTGCAATGACAATTGGCCGTCTTAAAATCCCAGAAAGGCTTCTGGCTGGCACTTGTGTAAACTACAAGTAAAACTAAACGAATGGTGTAGTGGTTAGTGCGCTCGCCCAGTAAGCAGCAGGTCTTTTGTTTTGCGCCGCACTCAGGGTCGTCTTTTTTTCCTCCTTCTTTTCTTTCTTTCTTCCCTCTTTTCCTCCACTACGATTTCTTGCGGCAAGGAGCCGTTTTGTTTCAAATGTTTATTGAACAATTGAACATCCATCCAATTTCCACATGTAAAGAAGACGCGGTTGTACTACAACGGCTGGCCGGTCTTTCGTGGCCACACAGCGCTCCTTGGCAGCAGCCGGCTCAGACAAGAGGGGCGCGGCAACCACACGGGAAGAGGCGGGGTTTTACTGAACCGGGCGTTTTACTTCTGCATTACAAAAATAACCAGCAAAATACCTAATATTTCATAAAAAATTACACCGCCACGGTGTCAAAGTATAGTAAAGTAGCAAAGTAACTGTGGAAGGGCTTAAAATTCTGTGATGTAATTAATCCCTTTAAAAAAAAATGGGTTGAGGTGGGAGAAGAGCAGAATAACGTGAATGAAATTAGGGATGGCTCAATACCACTTTTTCCTGTCCGATACCGATATTGATACTGCAACCTTGAGGATTGGCAGATACCAAACTAAAAACCAATCCGATTCTTTTTGTCACCGGAAAAGTTAAAGTTAATTAAACATGAATGTAATCTGCTTGAAACTAACGACTAAAAACAAAACGCTCACTGTACAATAATCAGTCTGGTCCACTAAAGAAAGAAGGAAAACACACTAAAGGCATGTGTAACTGCTGTGGCTTTATATTAAAATGGCAGACCTGACTACAGCTAGTGATATATTAGGGGTGTCCAAACCATAGCCATCCTTTGTTCTTTCCTTTTTTTTTTTAGTGACCACCAGCATAAACTAAAATAAAGAATTGACATGGCACATGTCATTTGTCTGCCTTTTGTTTTAATATGTCACTTCTTTGTTTTCTTTGCAATGCTACGATACATATTGCACTGCACGCTAATGCTCGCTGGTGATTTCCATTTGATTTAACCCACTATTTACTTGTAATGTGAATTTGAAAATATATGTTGTAGTTTGGACTCATGGATTGGATAAAATTTTGTCCTAATAAAAAACAATCGATCCCGATCCAATCATTATGGCCTAGATTGGGCTCGATAGCGATCCGGTGGATTGGATCGGACCATCCCGAAATGAAATGCTTACTGGCCAGTGTCTTGTCGCGTACACGTTGTACTGGTCACTGTTAATGTTGGGCGCTGAATATATACAGATGAGTTATATTAACCCATTAAGGCCTAAAGCACCTGGCAAAACACGTCTCTAAAACCTATGTGTGACTTTAGAGTCACCCCAAAAACCTGAAGTTTTCCTGGAAATTCAACAATTTTAAAAATAGTTGATATCTCAGCTCCTGAAGCAAATAGAAACATAATTCCAAAAACATTTCAGAGCTTACACGTGTGGCGTTCACACAAACATATGTTTATTATTATAAACCTTCAATATTTTTTTGTAAAAATCAACAACCAAATGTCGCATCTGCGAGTATATATACCTTCAACACTGGCGCGCATATTGTAATAACCTCAGGGAATCGAGTGGTACATTTTCATCGTCCATTCCGTTACAAAGCCGTTGAAATTTTCAGCATCCTAATTGTCTTCAAACATAATTCTTAACAATATGCCACTGTCGACTCATTGACTCACAGTCCTCAATCGCGTCATTTATTTCATAACTCCCGCGGATCTGCCTAAGCCATAAATGCTCTAATAAAATTCCAGGACACGCTACAAGACCCACGTCACCCTCTCGTGTATATTCTGATACATTTCATCGACTAAGAGACCAAGAATTGGTCAGAACAAAACAAAATGATTTATCCGCGCTCCCGGATTTAAAGGGAGAGGAGCGCTGTAGCGCTCCTGGCTTTAATGGGTTAAGTGATTTCTGGAACAAAATACAGACAATACGTTACATTTGCCAGCTTCGTTATTGTTTCACTCATGTGGCCCATGTGATAATCTTAATTATAACATGCATCGTCACAATAAAGTGACTTTACCAAACCATGTGTATCTTGTGTCCCGCAGATGTCAGTGAAAAATATCTTTGTCCTAAACGGCAAGAGCCAGAGTTCCCTGGCGTAAAAGAGGAGGACATGGAGGCTCTTCAAGTTAAAGAAGAGGAGCAGCCACAGCAGCCCAACATAAAAAAAGAGGTGCAGCTGCCACCATACATTAAAGAGGAGGAGGATTTCACAGAGTTGCCCGCGACTGGTGTCCATTTGAAGACTGAAGACGAATGTCAATATGAAGAGAACAAATGGGCGGAGCCACCAATCAGCAACTCATGTCAAAAAATGACAACTAAAGGTGATGAAGACCACTGTGGAGGATCACAAGCAGACGGCCTCCTAGCTCCACTATCAGATAGTGACGACGTTATGTCACACACCCTTCTCCATGATCATGAGTCTGAAGGTGATATGGCATGTCACACTGACAACCAACGCTGGAAATGTTCTCGGTGTGAGAAATCTTATGCTCATAAGAGAGGTTTAAAAGAACACATGAGAATTCACACTGGTGAGGAAATGTTTGCCTGCTCAGTCTGTGGCCAAAGATTTTCTCAGAAGGGAAGCTTAAAAATGCACACAACAACCCACACTGGTGAAAAACCTTTTGCCTGCTCAGTTTGTGGCCAAAGATTCTCTCAGAAGGGACATTTAAAAAGACACACAAGAACCCACACTCAGGAGAAACCTTTTGCTTGCACACCTTGTGGGCAAAGATTCTCTCAGAAGGGACATTTAAAAAGACACACGAGAACGCACACTGGTGAGAAACCTTTTGCCTGCTCAATATGTGGGCAAAGATTCTCTCAGAGGGGAAGCTTAAAAATGCACACAAGAACCCACACTGGTGAGAAGCCTTTTGCTTGCTCATTCTGTGGCCAAAGGTACTCTCACAAGGATAGCTTAAAAATACACACAAGAACACACACCGGTGAGAAACCTTTTACCTGCACAGTTTGTGGCCGAAGATTCTCTAGGAAGGTTCGGTTCAAGAGACACAAGTGTGCTGGTGAAGAACGCAGTAATCAAGAAAATTGGAATTAAAATGTAAATGTAGTGCCTGAAGGGAAAATAACCATGGTTTGATATGTCCTCATGTAACCTCTTATATAAGGATATTTTGTTGTCCTGAACTGTTGTACGAATCCAGGTACCCAACAATTTCTAAATAAAGGGCGGAATCAGCCTGGGAGTGAATACCTTGTTTATACTACAGCCTTCCCTGCTTCGCAAACATGTTTTCGAGAGTGCCTGGGAGAGGGCTTGGACAGCCCGGTTTCTCACTCACAACTTTTGTTAACAAATAAAAGACGGAGCGGCACAGAATACGTACCATTGCCCAGCCGTTTTGCAGCTCGTTTTACCCGGACCGTGGGCTCTCCGGTCTAGTGTCAAGGTAAGCGCGGATGATGATCATATTCTGCTGCTTGGCGTTGAAGTGTGTTGATTGCTGTTTGCGGGGAATAAAAGGCACCATTATTCTAGCAAAGTGAGTTGTGTTTATTGCTGTTTGCAGGGAATAAAAGGTACAATTATTCTAGCACAGCCCAGGTGTTGATTGCTGTTTGCGGGGAATAAAAGGCACGATTATTCTAGCAAAGCACTCACGATCCTGCATAAAAATATAAAAGTGAAGTAGTGTTTTCCACAAAACTGCCTTTTTAGTATTTTAGTATAGTAAGTATTTACGAAGGTGAATATTTACAAAAACTTATGTTATTTTATTCTATGTGGCATGATTTTTATTTTTATCATATTGTAATCTTTGTATAATCTTTGTATATATGATGTCCATAAGAAGTGATTGATTAGATGGACTGTGAAGAAACTGATGTCTTCTTTGTAGTTTTTTATTATTATTCATGCACAAATTATGATAACTTACATCATTGCTTGCTCATTCTGTGGCCAAAGGTACTCTCACAAGGATAGCTTAATGTGCATTTGAGCAACTGATGAAATATGTTTGTAAGAAAATAACAAAAAAGTAATGTAAACATTATAGAAACTGTCTGTATGATTTTTAACATTGTGTTCACATATTTTTAACATATTTCAGAACTACTACATCTATTACAAAAACATGTATCCAAAGAAAAATGAACTCTTTATAAAGTACAGAATTTTCTTTTTTCTGGCAACCATTCATCTAGGGCGCGACCGATTAATCGGCCGCCAATTATAAAAAATTATTGGCCTTCAAACATCGGCCAAAACGGTTGCCTTGGTTAGCATACATTTGTGAACTCAATCATGCTTAATATATACTGTTTATGTACATCAATAACAAAATGGAACATGAAGAAATTCACACTTGTGATGTACCGTTTTTTAGTTTTTGTTTTGTTTTTAAGCTTTGCTTTCTCCTCAAAACAACACAGAGCTCTTTTAGTTAAGTCCTCAAATCTTTTACGTGTGGGCATGTTATCTACTTCCAGCCAAACCTGTCGCGTGACGTCATGCATGCCAACCGGCCGGCGAAGCACTTCGAGCGGATCTGACCACCTGAGTACTGACGCCGGGTATTTTTCCAATTTGCCACACGCCACTACGCCGATTTGACCACCGGAGTTGAGCGTTTACCCAGGCTGGTAGTTTTCCATGACGTCACGGTAAGTGACGCCACATCCGAGTTTCGCGTGCATGACGCAATATAAACCAGAAGTAAAGCCAGTGTTCTGTTTGGCAGTCAGTGGGGACACTTGATAGAGAAGCGGATGGTGAAGAAAAGTTGCTGGAACATGAGACGGTGGTTTAATGCTACACCAAAAGTGGAGTCCCCCCCCCCCCCCCCCTTGCCTGCTTTAGTGGAGGCTGGCCTGACCGCAGTTATGGAGGTAAATATGGTGCAAAACTAACTTGTAAAAAAATTTTTGTGCCTGTAGAAAAAAGTCTAAATTTGTATCTGTAAAAGTCGTGATTTCTACCTGTAAAAAAAATGTGGGCCTGTAAAAAAAAAAAATTGTATCTGTAAAAAAATGTGTACCTGTAAAAAAACATTTTGTATGTGTAAAATAAATTTGTATCTGTAAAAACAAATTTGTACCTGTAAAAGTCATGATTTGTACCTGTACAATTTTTTTTTTGTATCTGTACAAAAAGTGTAAATTTGGATCTGTAAAAGTTTCTACAGGTACAAATCACAACTTGTAGTCAAAGAAGTCGCCACTAGGAGTCACAAGTGGTTTTTCTGCTGCTGTCCAGTGACGTGAGTTTTGCACCATTTATCTCGCTACAAAAGGTGCAAAACTGATTCGTACTCGTAGAGCGCCGTGATTTGTACTCTTAGAAGAAGAGGGCGGGCTCTGGAGGATTTGGGCGGGCTAAAGCTCAACCTCATTGGTTGAGCGAACGACCGTGGGTTGAATTTAAATGACGCCCATGCACAAGTCCGCAATTCTAAACAAACAGAGTAGCCATACCAGTTTACGTGTCATTTTGGAAGAAGAGGACGTCCCAGGCGTGAAAATTTTAACATGGTTCAATATACGAACACCGTGTGGAACAGCTTAAACGTTGGTCGACATGCAGAGCACTCCAAGTGGGCAGAAATAAATAAGTTTTAGTATGAAGGTAAGATTTATTGTACGAACATAGCTCGTAATCCGGTGCGAGCTAGCTAGCTCATCTCATGTTGTTGTCACGAAAACTGAACACATTGAAGTCACGATTTTTATTTCAAGATTTGAAGCCTACCGGTGTAAACATACGATCAATAGCTTGTACCTGTAAAAAAAAAAAAACCTCATAAACTGCTGCTTAGTGCTTAGATGTGAAAATGACTATAGAGCGACAGAACCCTATTGAATGTTTTACAAGATAACCTAAACCTATAAGCAAACGTGGATAGTACTCAGCTACTTGTATTTGACTAACATTATATTCAAGCATCTGTACTCTTACTATCATAATAAAATGAAAACAAAACATTTTTACTGCGAGTGGATCTTTAAGACGCTACAGGTATTTTAACCTCAACCCTTTATCCTCTGTATTTAATCATTTTATTTTAAATATTAAAAATTATTGATAAATGTCAGTATTTTGCAATGTATGATTTGCAAACAGTTAAAAAAAAAAAAAGGCTCTTACACTCTTAGTTTACTCATCACTCACAGTACTCAAATATTTGTGCAAGTATTTTTTCTGCGCTTTTCATTTCTACTTGAGTTAAATTTTCCAATGTAACATTACTCTTATTTAAATATTGGCTATTCTGCTTTTGAAATGCTAGTCTATCTGTATCACTAAGATGTGAGCAGTGTCACTGTCACCTAGCTACTTTAACAAAAGTAACTAGGTCAAATGTTAGTTTATTTATTTTTCATTAAATGAGAATCTCATAAGTTTCAAAATCTTGCTCAAAAGGTGGAGACAACTGCTGCAGACACTGCTGAAGCATCAGTGAAAAGAATGACACACTCCATCAGCAAGCAGCTGTTAGAGTAGACAATATTAAGTATTGTACTCTTTGCGTGTTCAATTAACTGAATGGTGAGATCCTGGTGAAGAAGTCCCTTTGCAAAGGTAAATAATTATCAGAAGCTTCTGATGACAAAAGGCTGACGACACTGAAGCCGTGTTCTGGTCAGATTGTCTGTGTCGTCCAACGTGGGGCATCAATACTTATTCAAAAGTGGGAGAATAGAAATCTCCGCCCATCAGCCCACAGTACACTTGGTTACAACTCAGTGAATACAAGAGAATCTGTTCCCATGGGTATAAATCAGATTAGAAGAAAAACAATAATAATAAGCCTGACTCCCTTCCGACCGGACCTCCCATTAGAGATAGCGAATGAATGTACAAACCCGTTGCCCTTCTTCTGAGAGTGAGACAGATAATACAATTCTATTCATTGAGCCATACTGCTATAACTAAATCCAAAACGGCTAAAATATAAATTAAAACTGAAAAACAATGTTAATAACTCATCACAGCCAAGAGACAGGAGATGACACCTGGGGGGTATTCCATCAAGCCGGATTATGGAAAATTATTTTGCAGATCTTCTGTTGATGTGAATGTAGCAGGCGGTGGTCCCCTTCCCCACCTGTGGCAGTGGTCTTAGTCTTTTTTTCTGGCGGCTACAATAATGGGTAACATATATTTACAGCTCAACACCTATTTAGTCTTATTTTTTTATATATATTGTTATAGGCTACTTGCCGACTTGCTGCCATGATCGCTTTTGGCTACTGTTGAGATGTAACAGTGAAGAATGAATATGTAGGTCAATTCGAAGTGCTTTACATTAAATCAATAATTAATAACACGATTCATGTGAAATACACATCTAACATGAAACAATTATAACTTATATATTTAGTCTGTCGGCTTTTTTTTTTGCCAATGATATTTCCCTCGTCTTAGTGATAGCAGCAGTATTGCCTTTTTTGGTGAGTCTTGAATTCCTCATACAGCTCCATCAATAACTTTTGTTCTGTTTGTGAGAAGAATACTGTTCTCGTCTTGGATGGATGCAGAAACGGCTCTTCTGGACATCAAATAAAACATTTCAAATGATGCACAATCTTGTTTATTGAATGATACATGTTGTTATTTGATCTGACTATTTCAAATAACTCTCAATATGGATTAAATTGTACTCCTGCAACATTTCAAACTCAAAATTGGAAGACATTTAGAAAGCATAATTTCTTCACTTTCCCAAAAGTGTTTGCAGTGAAATTCTCTCAGAACAGCAGTGTATCAAGGATTCTCATTTGTTGGACTTCACAGCCACTTTGAAGCAGGTTTGATGTCACACCATGTGCCACCGTCAAGAGATGGATCAAGAAGTAGCTTTGATTGACTGCATGCTGGCATCTGTGCGAACAGAATGGTTGGGTCAGCATATTCATACAATAAAAAATAATCATAGCTTCCTAGCTGGGTCATTATCAAAACACAGCCACTGACATTATACGTAATCAGTTGAATGTTTAGCTTTATCTTGTTAGCCAGAAAAAAAACGAAGATTTTGTCACATCTTAATATCAGAAATAGTGGTATTACTGATAGACACAGACGTTGTTCATAAACATTTTCATTTGCATTATTTTTATTTGGCTTCAGTGTTGACAGCAAATGTGTATGTTTAAAAGTGTAAGAGCCTTTTATTTTAACTGTTTGCAAAGCATACATTGCAAAATACTGACATTTATCAATAAATTGTAATATTTAAAATAAATTGATTAAATACAGAGGACAAAGGGTTGAGGTTAAAATACCTGTAGCGGCTTAAAGATCAACTTGCAGTAAAAACTTTTTGTTTTTATTTTATTATGATGGTAAGAGTACAGATGCTTGAATATAATGTTAGTCAAATACAAGTAGGTAAGTACTGTCCACGTTTGCTTATAGGTTTAGGTTATCTTGTAAAACATTCAATAGGGTTCTGTAGCTCTATAGTAATTTTTACATCAAAGCACAAAGCAGCAGTTTATGAGGTGTTTTTTTAATATATATATATATTTTTTTACAGGTACAAGCTATTGATCGTATGTTTACACCGGTAGGCTTCAAATCTTGAAATAAAAATCGTGACTTCAATGTGTTCAGTTTTCGTGACAACAACATGAGATGAGCTAGCTAGCTAGCACCGGATTACGAGCTATGTTCGTCCAATAAATCTTACCTTCATATTAAAACTTCTTTCTTTCTGCCCACTTGGAGTGCTCTGCATATCAATCAACGTTTAAGATGTTCCACACGGTGTTCGTATATTGAACCATGTTGAAATTTTCACGCCTGGGACGTCCTCTTCTTCCAAAATGACGCATAAACTGGTTTGGCTACTCTTGTTTGTTCGGAATTGCGGACTTGTGCATGGGCGTCATTTGAGTTCAATCCACGGTCGCCCGCCCAAATCCTCCAGAGCCCGCCCTCTTCTTCTACGAGTACAAATCACGGCGCTCTACAAGTACGAATCAGTTTTGCACCTTTTGTAGCGAGATAAATGGTGCAAAACTCATGTCACTGGACAGCAGCAGAAAAAACACTTGTGACTCCTAGTGGCGATATCTTTGACTGCAAGTTGTCATTTCTACAGGTACAAATCACAACTTTTACAGATACAAATTTACACTTTTTGTACAGATACAAAAACAAATTTGTACAGGTACAAATCATGACTTTTACAGGTACAAATTAGTTTTACACATACAAATATTTTTTTTACAGGCAAAAGTTTTTTTTACAAATAGCATTTTTTTTTTTTACAGGCCCACATTTTTTTTCAGGTACAAATCCCGACTTTTACAGATACAAATGTAGACTTTTTTCTACAGGTACAAATTTTTTTTACAAGTTAGTTTTGCACCATATTTACCTCCATACGCAGTCTTTATTCGCTAGCTTTCACCGCAGGACTTCCCGCAGTTGTACTAAATACACTCAGGCACACCGAAGAGGGGGATACATGTCGCTTGGTGGACAACAACAGCACTTCAGCCGATTAAGAAACAAGAGCACCCACAATCTTCGAGGGCACCAGAAAGAAACCTTCCAGCCAATTCTGTCGCATGACGTCATCGGCAATGTGTGCTGTTCTGAGCACCCCCTGAGGCCGGTATTTTTCCATGACGTCACACGCCACTACGCCGCTTCGCGCACTTGACACGACGAAAGGCGGAAGTAATGACGGGACTTGTGAATGTGAGTGCTGGAGAAAATCTTGTGGAACGCATGACGGTGGTTTACTGCTATGTTCGCACCAAAACCGGAGGGAAAGTTTCACCGCGGGGCCTCCCGAAGTTGTACTAGACACATTCGCCCACACCAGAGAGGGGTTGGCTTGTCGCTTGGTGGACTACAACACTTAAGCGGTTGAGAGAAGAGACCCGACAAGTACTTTCTTGGGACTACAGCTGAGGCACTATTTTATCCTGCAATTTATCCCTCAAGCAATTCTAGTGGGCCGGTGGTTGTGCTAAAGATGGATGGATGGTATTTTTCAAAACCATATGTCAATCTTCATTAGTTGGTTGGGAATCCCTTTGCCTTAACTTCCTGAATGTGCCATGGCATTGCTTGGGGGTCCTGAAAGATCAGGGTTTATTGATGCTTGCTGTTAGCTCCTCTTGATATGATTGTATTGTGGCCCTCGTTTTCCTCTTGTAATACAGTACTATCAAGAGTGGGCCACCAGACCCAAAACAAAGAGCTGACAGCACGCATCAATAAAGCCTGAGCTTCCAGGACCCCAGGCAAAGGGAATCCAGCCAACTATTGAAGATTAATATATCGTTTTGAAAATACCATCCATTTTTTTTTCCATGCAAAAGACTGGGAAGTATGTATGGTGATTTCTTCACATTATTCAAATTTTTGACATCCTGTTTTAGTAGGTTTTATGAGCTGGAAGCCCAAATAATGTAAAAATAAACACATAAATACTTGAAATCACTTGAGTTGTGGGCCCTGAATTTATAACCTATGAAAGTTTGTCTTTTTTAATGGAATTACGGAAATTATTCAACGTTTTGAGGATATTCAAATGTTTTGACGAGCACTTGTATACGCAAGCATGCAATCTACTGTCTTTTTGGTGAGTTAATTTTTTTATTATTAAAATTTGGGTAACTTTAGTCATTTGTCCAGATTTTAACACTGTGTTTGGGGGTAGGGGATGGGGGTACCTACGAGACCAAATTGTTACTTGGGTACGAACAATACAGGTGCTCGTGAAAAAATTTGAATATCCTCTAAAAGTTGAACATTTTCCATAATTCCATTCAACAAGTCAAACTTTCATTGATTATGAATTCAGGGCCCACTACTTAAGTGAGTTCAATTATTTATTTGTTTATTTTTTACATTATTTGGGCTTCCAGCTCATAAAACCCACAAAAACAGGATGTCAAAACATTTTAATAATGTGAAGAAATCTCCATGCATGCTTCCCAGTGTTTTGTATGCAAATAAGAATAGATGGATGGTATTTTCAAAATGATATGTCAATCTTCAGTAGTTGGTTGGGAATACCTTTGCCTTAATCAATGCCTCGATGCGCCGAGACATTGCCTGGGGTCCTGGACGTCCGAGCTTTCTTGATGCGTGCTGTCAGCTCTTTGTTTTTGGGTCTGGTGGCACTCATTTTCCTCTTGATAGTACTGTATTGTGGCCCTCGTTTTCCTCTTGTAATACAGTACTGGGAAGTATGCATGGTGATTTCTTCACAGTATTCTAATTTAAAATCCTGTTTTTGTGTTTTTTATCATCTAGAAGCTCAAATAATGTAAAGATAAACAAATTAATACTTGAAATCACTTAAATTCTGAATCTATAATCTATGAAAGTTTGACTTTTTGAATGAAATTATTCAACTTTTCGGGATATTCAAACTTTTTGACCAGCACCTGTATGTCTTTATACTGTACACAGAGGAAGGCACTAGTGGGTCTGAGAGAGTAGAACCAATGATGGAAAAGACATACATGTATGTCATCCTGTGGAGATACTGCAACACAGTGTCTTATTTAGGAGTACGTCAGTGTTCTTCAAAAACTGCAGGAGGCAACAAGTCGAAAAGGACAGACCATCCTGGCTTACTGTGCAACACTGATCCGTGACAAGGCTGCTTGCATCCCGCTGCTCCTAATGTCGTACTAAAAAAAAAGAGATTTTGATGCTTGAGGTTGATGTAAGATTTTTTTATTTAAATATTTAAAATGAGTCCGATTAAGGTGCCAGCAAGTGCCCAGATACAGAGGCGTCTCTGTGGGCTGAGAACTGGGGCGGTAACGAACACAATACAAATGGGATCAAATGGCAGAAAGCCAGAAAATGTTGAGCTAGATGGTGAACTTTTCTTGGGCAGGAAGTAGCCAGAAGAAAAACTGGTGGAGCCCACAGTGGTCTTGACGTGTCCCGCTGGTATCAAGCTTGCTGGGCCATCACAGCGCCCAAGAGAATTGTCTCTGATTAACCGCTCCCTGAACAAGACATCTGTTGTGTGACGGTACAGGAGTCCGATAAAGGTGCCAGCAAGTACCCAAATACAGAGACGTCTCTGTGGGCAGTGAAAACTGGGGTGGTAACTAACCCAATACGAATCGGATGGAAAGGCAGAAGGCCAGAAAATGTTGCGAAAGATAGTGAACTATTCCTGGGCAGGAAGTAGCTAGGGGAAAAATTGGTGTAGGCCCGCAGCGGTTCTGACGTGTCCCGCTGGTAACGAGCTTGCTGGGCCAATGCAGCGCCCAAGAGAATTATACATATATATATATATATATATATATACATATATATATATATATGTGTGTGTGTAAATATATATATGTATGTATATATATATATATTTATGTTTATGTAACATGGAAGTAAGGTTAATAATACAAATTTGATTACACATTTTTCAGTTTTACTCAAATAGGGGTGATGTAAAAATGAGTACACCCCACAAAAAAAATTATTACATTTAGTACTTTGTATGGCCTCCACGATTTTTAATCACAGCACCAAGTCTTCTAGGCATAGAATGAACAAGCTGGCAACATTTTGTTGCATCAATCCTTTTCCATTCTTCACAGGATGCTAGATGGAGAGTGATGCTCAACTTTTCTCTTTAGAATTCCCCATAGGTGTTCAATTGGGTTCAGATCAGGAGACATACTAGGCCACTGAATCACTTTCACCTGGTTCTTCCTCAGAAATAAAACAGTGACCTTAGATGTGTGCTTAGGATCATTGTCATGTTGGAAAAGTGCACGACGACCAAGGGCATGGAGTAATGGCAGATTCTTTTTTTTCTCAAAATTGAGCAATACAGCTGTGAATTCATGATGCCATCAATGAAATTCAGCTCCCCAACACCAGCAGTACTCATGCAACCCCACACGAGGACACTGCCAGCACCATGTTTCACTGTAGGCACCATGCATTTTTCTTTGTATTCTTCACCTTTGTCACGCCATACAGTTTTGAAGCCATCAATTCCAAAAACATTTATCTTGGTCTCATCACTCCAGAGTATAGAGTCCCAGTAGTCTTCATCTTTGTCAGCATGGGCCCCTGGCAAACTCTAGGCGCACTTTTTTTGTGCCTGGGCTTTAGGAGAGGCTTCCCTCATGGACGGCACCCTTGCATGCCATTCCTCTGCAGCGTCCGCCGTATTGTGTCTCAGGAAATAGTCACCCCAGTTTGGCTTTCTATTTCCTTAAATAACTGCAGTGAACTTAGATGTCGATTTTCTTCCTCCCTTCTCATCAGAAGACGCTGCTGTCCAGTTGTTAACATCCGTGGACGACCTTGACGTTTCTGTGAGATGGTTGTAGTTCCATCTTTTTCTACATTTTTGTACCACTTTTTAATGTTCTGACTGATAAGTAAAGCTTTGCTGATCTTGTAGCCATCACCTTTGTTGTGCAAAGAAATTATTTTCTTTCCCTGAGCTTGTGATATTTCTCTTCCCATGTGGTGCTATTGCTAACAGCATGAAATGGGAAAGTGTTTTCTTTAAGTAACACCCATTTATAGTCAACAGTCTGCTTGACACCTGTGTAATGAATAATTAGACTCAGCTGTAGACGTTTGTAATCTAAAATTTAGGTTTTTTGGGCTTTGACCCAGAGACTCTCAGTGGGGTGTACTCGTTTTCTTCAACTGAGGATCGACGCTCGCCGAGTCCCTCTCTCTCCCGTGCACCTGAACCATTCCGTAAGTGTGCCTTCATTGCAACCTGACCATATACCACTGGCGCAACGCTTTAATTCAAATAATAACAGGGTTGACAGGTCAAAACGCTTCCATCTCTATTCCCCATCTACCTTTTTTCATTCCCTTTTTATCTTAGTTCGTTTGGTTGCATGTTTTCTTTTTATCTTTGATTCACATTTTGATTCTGTTTCTTTAATAGGTTAGGCTGTGTTTGATATATGTGTGTGTTTACTAAATAAATGTGTTGTCTAGAGATTCCATTTCTGCCGAATTATTTGTGTTTTCTGAGTGGATTAGTAATTCAATTATTAAAGCAAAGAACTCCATAATTAACTATAGTAGCAACTTCAGATTATGAATACTTGACAATAGGATTTTTATCGTTTATTTTGCTCCTACAAACAAGCAAAGTCAACGTGGTTCCCCCCAGAGGTTGCTGAGGAAATTACAACTCCCCTCAGTACCGTCTAAATGTATTATTCGCCATTACGGCAACCCAAATAATCACTACATAAGTTATATATATATATATAACAGCAAATAAATGTATAGCGCTAGCATGGAAGTCTAATTACAAACTTACTCTTAAAAAAATGGCTGAACCAGATGTTGTCCATACTCCCTCTGGAATGCATAACGTATATTCTAAAGGACAAGCAATGGAATGTTGAACACCTCAACGTAACTTCTTTGAGTGGTCGGCTAAGGACATCCCCTCATCAAAAATAACTCAGAGGTTTGTCTTGGGTGGCGAGCTCAAATCGCCCAGGTAATGTTTAATGCCTGGGATGGCACTGTTAGAGGCAATTATAAGTATCTCCAATTTGACTTTGTTTAGTTGGAGACTGTTGTCGTTTAGCCACTGTTTTACCTGTTTCAGGCAGCTAAGTAAAGATTTGCGGGCTTCAGAGATTTTAAAAGAACAGTACAACTGAATGTCATCTGCGAACAAGTGATAAGCCACATCACCAAACCGTTGAATTATCTGGCCAAGGGGAAGACATACAAAAGGAACAGAAGTGGGCCCACAACTGAGCCTTGAGGGACACCATATTGTCATAAGTCAGCCGACTCAGACATAATGTGGTTGATTGACACACTAAAACTCGTGCCAGTCAAGTAGGAGGCAAACCAGTCTAACACGGCACCCGAAAACGCCACCACATCCCGGAGCCGGTTTACCATGATACTGTGGTCAATTATATCAAAGGCCGAAGATAAATCCAAAAGCAACAGTGCTGTACTGAGTCAGCAGACGTCATGATATCGCTGAACACTTTCAGTAGCGCTGTTTCGGTAGAATGGTGTTTCCGAAACCCTGACTGAAACCTGTCGTAGATGTTGTGTTCTTCAAGGAAGGATGCTAATTGTTTAGCTACCAGTTTTTCTAATATCTTTGACAGAAAGGGGAGCTTCGAAATAGGCTGAAAGTTCTTGAAGTCAGACTGGTCCAGACTTGGCTTTTTAAGACTTGGGTTAACCACTGCATGTTGAAAGGAGCTGGGAAACACACCCAATGCGAGGGACAGGTTAAAGATTTTAGTGACCCACGGCTCAATTGAGTCAAAGACAGTTCTAAAAAGTTTAAAAGGGAGGACATCAGACAAAAAATTTAAATGTCCTAGCTAAAATGTCCTCCAACGACACTGGGTTAAAAGAAGACGAGGCTTGAGAAGGCAGGTCAACATGAGCTGGTCCCTCATTAGAGGGTGGTGGAATATTCTATTTAATATCTCTTAACCTTGTCAATAAAAACGTTTAAAAAGTAATTACTACCTGACCTGTGCACGAGAGCAGCAGGAGCACTGTAAGACACAAGCGAGGTAATTGTGTCAAATAGCCCCTTTGGATTTCCCTTGTTTGATGTTATCCATCCATCCATCCATCCATTTTCTTAACTCACAAGTCCTCACAGGGGTCGCTGGAGCCTATCCCAGCTGGCTTCGGGCAGTAGGCGGGATACACCCTGAACTGGTTGCCAGCCAATCGCAGGGCACACAGAGACGAACAACCATCCACACCTAGGGACAATTTAGAGTGTTCAATTAACCTGACATGCATGTCTTTGGAATGTGGGAGGAAACCAGAGCACCCGGAGAAAACCCATGCGAGCACGGGGAGAACATGCAAATCCCACCCAGAAAGGCCGAAGCCCAGGCACGATCTCACGTCCTCTGCACTGGGAGGCGGACGTGCTAACCAGTCAACCACCGTGCCGCCCCTGTTTGATGTTATCAAATGATAAAAATATTTAGATCTTGCCTCTTTCATCAGATTATTTAGGGAGAAAGTAAGGTCCCTAAAATAGTCTGTGAACCTCTAATCTGGTGGATTTCCACAAGCGCTCAGTTTTCTCGCACAATCTTCTCAAGTCCAAGATACTACTATTTATCCAAGGGCATGGTTTCTCACCAGTAACGTTCGAACCAGCCTCAGTGGCTTTGTCCAGATTCAAATAGTCACGTGTAATCATAATTATTATTATCTATTTAAAAAGCAAAATTAAAAACAAACCAAGAATCAGCAACAAAAAGCTAATTTGTACTTCTATACATATTTTGAGGGGGGTGAGTTTTCTTTCCCTTGATATTATTTCTCTCTATTATGGCGTCCATTACAATAACATCATATGCTGAATTCCAGCTCTGTAAATTAGGTGATGAGTGATGACAGACAGTCAATATTTAAGTTCCTTACTCGGCAGTTGGCAACACTGCTCTACTGTTTGAATGTGATATTCCACAATTGGACACCAGATGTCACTGTGGAGAGATGTTCCGAACGTTCCAAAATATCGATTATTTTTCTGAATCAATTGTTCCAAATGATTTGATCGTTTCTTCAATGTTCCATTTTTGCCATCCCTACAACAAAGTACATTCAAATCTTTCCAATAATAAGCTCAATATGTGTCCAACCCCTAGCGACCCTAAGAGCGGCCTAAAAACTGTATTGCTCCAAGTCTACACACCTGCAACTGATGATTACCTGCTGGCTTAAATAGGCTTAGACTAAAATTATAAATTTGAACTCTTGATGAATCAGGGCCCATACTATGGAAATGAGTTATTGTGGATTTTATGTTGTAAATAAAAGTTCCCAATATTGTACATGTACAATTGAAAGCCAATGATAAAAATTAAAAAGAAAATATGACATTTGGTTGTCAGTACACTGAAATCACGTTTAAATTACAAATTACAGAGGAACCTATTATAATACATTCATTGATACCATAAAAAATGTCTTTATTATCAAGTGTCTTGCTTGTTGTATCAGGAGCCAAAGACAAGAGATAAAGCAAATACGGGTAATCAGATCTATTATATACATATACATATTATGTGTTATGTATTAACACACTGCTACATTTCCAGCATTCACAACGTTGAAAATCAAAATCCATGTACAGTAAAAGTATACCATATATAGTAATAGCCTGTATCATACATGCAGTGTAATCCGTATATCATCAGCTTGTCAAATACATAAAAGGTTAAAAAAAACAAGTGGGAAATATAAAATAAACTGTACACCTAGTTTGTGAAAGAAAGTTATTTTGCGTGCAAAACGATAGACATGCTCATACGCTACACTCTTGAGCGCACGCTCCGCCCCGTCGCCGAGGGTAACAACATGGCGTCCGGGTTTTCATTTGGTCAGACTCTGCCTGTGTCCCGTTTTCTTTTTCTTGTCTCTTGTTTGACAGCACCGTTGTGGTTTGTGTGCTCAGTCTGTATTGGATGTTGGAGTTTGAATTGATAAAGAAAGCAAACAAACAAACAAAAAAGACTGTCTGTGTCCAAATTTACAAGGTTGGGTACTCAGGCGGGGAAGCGAACTCACGCCAACCTGTACCGAAGGTAAGCGATGGTAACCATTCGGCCACCTGGAGACCCATTATCAATGCTGCTTGTCCGTAGCGCATTGACCGAGTGACGTCATGCAGCCGACAAATTCGGCCTTCGGGAAGACCCAGCCTTGAAAATTTGGACACAAGCTCTCTCTATATACGGCTCTGCTGTGTAGTTAACAAGGGTGACACCTAACGGCCATCTTGGTGTCCCGCGTGCTACAACACGAAATTGTTCCTACAATATTTGTGAATATTTTTTACACATGAACTTGGTGATCTATAGCCACAACTAATTAAAACATGTCTAGCTTTTTCATTTATAATTTCCACTGTGATCATCTCCATAATACCATCAACTGCAGTTGTCATATTACCAGCAAGAAAAACCTTACATTTCAAGCTACAGTTGACATACAAGGACACACCTCCATCTTATATCAAGATGGACAACTTTACACGGGGTGAGTTGGTTGAAATTCAATTTTGTGCTCGGTGTCTTCTTTTCAATGTCTACTCCTTATAGGTGACCATCATCCTGCTCTCAACCCTCCCACGGCGAGCAGTGGCATTTGTTAACACCTCAGATAGGACTCAGCTCGTTACTTGTGGAAAGCTATTGAGCGACTACTAAAAATATTTTATATCTCCTAAGGTCCATCTACTAGTATGCACTTTGTTCTCGCAAGTCAGACAAATCAGCACACTAGTTGAACAACGGTTTTGTTTTTCCCACATGCTCCAAAATAAAATAAAACAAGGCACAAATTAAAAGTAAATCCAAAATGGAGGACTTTCTGATGGGTTTTACATATGGCTTCAAAATACTTTTTTTGTAGGTCTTGTGCCATTTTATATTTTTGCACGATCCCCGCTAAAATCTGTACCAAAATTTCAAAATGCAAGGTAATAAATAGTGATGACATTTTGCCCCAATTTAAATAACTGAACAATCCTTTATTCTTGACTTCTGATTTCAAAAGCGCCACCTTTTCAGTCAAGTGTGCGCACGTCATGGAGAGAAAAATCATGTGAAGAGCAGTACTTTATTCAGGATCATATTCAGGTACACTTTATTTTTTTTATCTCACCACAATAAATCAGTTTCTCCAAAGTCAATTGCAATCAATCATTCATTCACTTACTGGGTATGAACTTCACACGAAAAAAGGGGCAAACTATATACATCGCAGTGTTTTGGCACAAGTGCTAATTGTCAACACTTGCAAATAGATCACAAAAATGTAGATTATTTAAATTCAATGTCATTGTAATTACCTTTAATATTAAATGTGGAAAATGTGATTTAAAAAATACATATAAAGGCAGAGTGCATAGGAATGTGCATTTACATGTAAACATGCCAGATTGTAGCCGTCAGATAATCTGCAGCCCCTTGTCAGGTTGATGTAACATTTTAAAACAAATTACATTTCAAAATAGGGTAAGTCAAGACACATACAATACACAAGTACACAAATCATTCGTTCATTTAGCGGTAGACATGATTTGTGCACCATTTTAAATGTAAATTCATAAATGAGATCATATCAAGTTTCATTAATCACTGCTATTCTCACCAGCACACTTGTGCCTCTTAGCTTTAGCCTTACTTGGGAATATTTGACAACAAACTGAGCAGGCAAAGGGTTTCTCTCCAGGATGGGTTGTTGTGTTTTATTAAGTCTCCCTTCTCAGAGAAACTGTGACCACAAATTCAGCAGGCAAAAGGTTTCTCACTAGTGTGATTTTTGTGTGTGTCTTTTTAAGCTTTCATTCACAGCAAATTTTTTACCACAAACTGAGCAAGCATAAGGCTTCTCTCCAGTGTGGGTTCTTGTGTGTCTTTTTAAGTATCCTTTCTGAGAAAAATGTTGCCCACAAACTGAGCAGGTAAAAGGCTTCTCTCCAGTGTGGGTTCTTGTGTGGATTTTTAATTTCCCCTTTTGAGAAAAATTTCGACCACAAACTGAGCAAGAAAAAGGTTTCTCTCCAGTGTGGGTTCTTGTGTGAATTTTTAAGCTTACCCTGTGAGAGAAACTTTGACCACAAAATAAGCAGGCAAAAGGCTTCTCACCAGTGTGGATTCTTGTGTGTACTTGTAAGCTTCCCTTCTCAGAGAATTTTAGGCCACAAACTGAGCAAGCAAAAGGCTTCTCTCCAGTGTGTGTTCTTGTGTGTATGTTTAAGTTTCCCTTGTGAGAAAATTTTTGATCACAAACTGAGCAGGCAAAAGGTTTTTCACCAGTGTGGGTTCTTGTGTGTATTTTTAAATTTTCATTCACAGCAAATTTCTGACCACAAACTGAGCAGGTAAAAGGCTTCTCTCCAGTATGGGTTCTCATGTGTCTTTTTAAGTGTCCCTTCTCAGAAAAACTTTGACCACAAACTGTGCAGCCAAAATGCCTCTCTCCAGTGTGGGTTCTTGTGTGTCTTTTTAAGCTTCTCTTCTGAGTAAATCTTTTACCACAATCTGAGCAGGTAAAAGGCTTCTCTCCAGTGTGGGTTCTTGTGTGTTGTTTTAAGTTTCCCTTCAAAGAGAAACTCTGGCCACAAACTGAGCAAGCAAAGGGTTTCTCACCAGTGTGGCCAATCACGTGTTTTCTCAATTGATGCTTGTAGCCAAAAGTTTTTCCACACTGAGAACATTTCCAAGGTTTGCTGTCAGTGTGACATGTCACATCACTGTCAGACTGTTCATAGTCATCAGTGTGAGGAGAGTGTGACGTGTCTTCATCATCTGACATTGGAGCTAACCAGCTATCTGCTTGTGATCCTCCACGGTGGTCATCATCACCTTCTGTTATCTGTTGTCTTGAGCTAGTGCTTGGAGGCTCCGCCCCTTTGTTCTCTTCATATTGACAATCATCTTCAATCTTCAAATTGACACCAGTCACGGGCAACTCCGTAAAATCCTCCTCCTCTTTAATGCATGGTGGCAGCTGCTCCTCTTTTTTTATGTTGGGCGGCTGCGGCTGCTCTTCTTCTTTAACTTGAAGAGCCTCCATGTCCTCCTCTTTTACGCCAGGGAACTCTGGCTCTTGCCGCTTAGGACATTTAGATAGATATTTTTCACTGACGTCTGTGGGACACAAGATACACATGGTTTGGTAAAGTCACTTTATTGTGATGCTATGTATTTCATCTTTAAGATTATCACATGGGCCACATGAGTAAAAGAATAACAAAGCTGGCAAATGGTGTGTATCGTCAGTATTAAGGCTGTGCAATAATCGAAATTTGCTTACAATTTCAATTATTACACTACACAATCACAAAATCAGCATAATTGTAAAATAAAGATTAGGGGTGGGCAATGTGGGCTAAAAAATTAATAAATCTATTTTCCCCCAAAACTCCATAACGATGTTCTACAAAAAAAAATAATAATAAAAAATCTTGTAAATATGCACTCGCTTCACAGAATAATTATAGACAGGTTCAACACATTGATAACTGCGTCTTACATGTATTCTGGGGATTGGAATGAATAAGCTTTGGCTTCATCCCGTCAGCCCTTTTTCTTTTCGGATGTAACAAATATATGTTGGAAATTGTTATGTTGAAACTGTCACAATGATTTGTCCGAAAGTAACAAAAGATCTCCCTATTTTTTCACAACCCAAAGATGGCAAGTATGAACATATCATAAGCAAATTATATTGTAGGAAACAGAAGTAAATTGTTCATAATCATTTGCATACAGCAGTTCAAAAAAAGAGAAACTGCTTTTTGCTGTGTACAAGTGACACAGTGATGTGAAAATTGAACAAGTAGTTCTGAGACATTAAATTCTGATCTGGGAAATGTACCAAAGACACTGAGAAAAACTGTAAACGTAACAAAGTTCGAAATAAATACAGACATATTGTTGAAAAGTACGGAATAAACAAGTGACAAATCTGCTCTGTTGAACACACCTCGAGGTTGCTTGCAAACAGCGTCCAGCAGTGGAAGTTGTCGCTCGTTCTCCTCTTGTGCGCCACAAAGCTCCTTTTCGTACTTGACGTTCGTTCTTGCGTACATTTTCACATGATATTCACGGCACTTTATGCCTGCTAAGCCAATTTGTCGATAACAGACACCTCGTCGTCTACTTATTTGGCGGCTAGCAAGCCAAGCTAAGCGAAAGTAAGATAAGCTAAGCTAAACAGGGCCGAGAAATTTCGACGAGCACTGTTTGATATGAATTTAACCACACACGAAATGTAACAGTTATGTTTGACTTCAATAAAGCAGTAACGGACGCACAGTGTCGACGTTTAAGTTGGTTCAGTACGAATTCAGGATGAATTATTATGAATTATATAGTGAAGCGTGTGTAGCTACGTAAAGCAGCCTGGAATGGAATATATGTTCTATCACGTGAATTCTACGGCAACTCCAGTTGGCCAAATCTCGTGTCACGGAAAAAGAAATACTCTATTAAAATATTATCTAAAGTAACACGTTTAACAATAGATTTAATTGCGTGTATAAAAAAAATAAATCTTCAAACTGCATTTGGACGATTAAGAAACATGGTTAGTTTTCCTGTACATTAACTCGACATTTTCTGACAATATTGTTCATCGGTGCAGCGAATCACGTTCATCTCTCTACATCCGGTGACGTGCTCCAAAATAAGAGTGTAGATGGATATATATATATATGATTGAGTTATTGATTGAAAGTTATTCGAGTATTAATTGATGGTGTAATATAAAAAAAATTATTCACAAAGTGAATCTTACGAAATGTAATCAGACTGAACGATAGATTTTGTGAAATTACGTCTACTCCCACCAATGATGTGTGATGGTGACACTGAAGGTTAAACATTCCGAAGCAATAGAATTCTTAGATTTTCTTTTTATTCTAGGTTTTAACCAACACGTCAACTGTAGGCTACCACTTGTTCTTTATCGGAAAAAAACCCCAATTAGATGTGTTGAAGTTTGCTGCCGCCTTCTTGTGATGGAGGTTTGAAGAAGCACAATTGACACACTTTGATTTATTTGAAATTATTCTAACATGACAGAATGCCTTTCATCATAAATTTAATTTAAAAAAGATTGTGAGGCAGAGGCGTTACGGCATATGTTTGATATTGCCTTCCTGTCACCAGTGTGACTGATAAGGGGATTCTGCACATACCTGCTAGTGCAGATTTGTGACATCGAGGGCCGAAGTCCTGCAGGTTTTGCATGTTGCCCTTCTCCAACACAGCTGATATATGATCAGCTCATCAGCAAGCCCTGCATAAGCCTGATAACGATCCTGTTGATTGGAATCAGCTTGTGTTAGAAGTGAGAAACCTCTAAAACCTGCAGGTCTCCGGCCCTCGAGGACCGAGATTGCCCACCTCTGTGCTAGTGGATAAATGGCCATTTGACGCGCGCATACACGCCACAAGCAATATCGAAACAATTGTAGCTTTAAAGCATCTTACAAACACATGATCTGGTCACAGTATCAAGAGGGCAGGGCTTAGTTTTATTTGCCCTGCACTGGCTCTTTCTTATCATTGTTGGTATTGGTTAGTTGTTGCTTACCATGCTGGTATGTTCCATTCCATTACTTTGTGGGTATGTCCTTGATGATACTTCAATATGAAATCTTTTTTTTTTGTTTACTGGAAACTGTGTGGTACCGCCCTTCAAGATAGTATAAGAATGTTGTAAGTCCTCTGTAAACACAGGTCCACTGTAACAAACTAACAAATCAAATTTTAAGGCTTAATGTTCCATTAATATAACATTCTTCCATGCTTAAAGTGTAAATCCTAAATCTAATTAAGACATTTTGTTGAATATTTCCATCAAAATGTTATCTTTAAAAATCGATGCGGCTGCATATTGAATCGATACAAGAATTGTGCGCTGTAATATCGCGCTATATTGCCGAATAATTTTTTTTAACACCCCTAATATATATGCATATATACATATATATAAATACATACATACATACATATATATATATATATACATATATATACATACATACATACATACTAGTGTTGTTACAATACCAAAATTTTGACTTCGAAACTATACCTACATAAAATAACTCGATATCGGTACTGAAACGGTACCTCGACAAAACTTTAAAACATCAGCAAAAGCAGCAAAATTCAAACTGACAAAAGAACTTCAAATTATTTTTATTTTTTATTAATTCAAAATATTGGGATGTATGCATGTTAATTTATGTACAAACTGCATATATTTATATATATAATATAGAATATATGCCTTTGAGATGTGGTGCTGGAGACGAGTCCTGAGAATATCTTGGACAGAAAAGGTATCTAATGCTTTAGTGATAAAATATGCCTCTCCAAAAACGTCCCTGGAATCAAAAGCACTGAAGCACAAACTGACTTATTTTGGACATGTGATGCGAGCCAATAGCATGGAGAAAAGTATCATGCTGGGTAAGGTAGAAGGAGGAAGGAGGCACGGAAGGCAAAGAACGAGATGGATTGAGGGCGTGATGAGAGTGATGGGACAGAGACTGGCTGAACTATGCTGTGAGGTAGAAATTAGGTCATCATGGAGGAAATTTGTTCATCGAGTCACTGAGGGTTGAGCACGACTGACCGGATAGACCGGACAGGTTTCTTTAGGATGCTCATAGGGGCTTCAAAGTTTTTTGCAAACGGGAGATCATTTTAAGCAATTTTGCCCTCTAGGATTTCTAGGCGCAGCCACGGCGTTGAGGGGGTCCGGTTTGGTGGCCTCCGCATTGCATCTCTGCTTTTTGCAGATGACGTGGTCCAACTCTCACTGGAGCGGTTTCGCAGCCGAGTGTGATGCGGTTGGGATGAAGATCAGCACCTCCAAATCCGAGATCATGGTCCTCAGTCATGCTCTCTCTGGGTCTGGGATGAGATCCTTCCCCAAGTGGAGGAGTTCAAGTATCTTGGGGTCTTGTTCACGAGTGAGAACAGAATGGAGCGGGAGTTCGACAGGCGGATCGGTGCTGCGTCTGCAGTGATGCGGACTCTGTATCGGTCAGTTGTGGTAAAGAAGGAGCTGAGCCGAAGGGCGAAGCTCTCGATTTGCCAGTCGATCTGCGTTTCTGCCCTTGCCTGTGATCACGAGCTGTGGGTCGTGACCAAGGGAACGGAATCCCGGATGCAGGCGGCCGAGGTGGGTTTCTTCCGCGGGGTGTCCGGGCTCTCCCTTAGAGATAGGGTGAGAAGCTCGGTCATCCGGTAAGGACTCAGGGTCTTATGAAATGGTCATATCTTGCTGTGCGCTCGGTTCTACAGACAGACAAAGGAGTAAACCAAATGTTACTTTTTATCGCATACCTACTAATAAAGACAAAAGACGTCGATTGATAGCAGCAATCGACAGAAAGGACTGGCAGCCCACAAAGTATTCACGGATTAGCAGCGATAGTTTTTTTGCGAGGTTAGTAGATAAATGTTCATACATTTTAGTAGTAAACGTACACTCTAACAAAGATTGTAACAGAGGAGTCGAATTGCGTGTTTCAAATCACATTAACGAGCCAGATAGTTAGCGTCCACTCCAACTGCAGATACACAGAGATTGGTTTTAAAATGCACCTTCTTCAAAACTATTAAGTGCATTTGACTGTTTAATAATGGGGGATTTCGTCTTTGTGCTTGGAGTTTTTCACTCTGGAGCCGGAGTCATATTCATCAAATTATTGCATAGCTTGCCATTACGATAGCCATTTGTTCCATGCTAGTAAACATAGTAACATAACATCATCACAGTGTTTCAATATAGAACGGACTATTTAAAAATAAGTCAGTTAGCATGATAAACAAGTTTTACCTTTGCATTACGAGGTATATTGTCCCCCGGCGTGAGCGTAGCATCTCGTCCCAGAGACTCAGCCAGCGACAAGCTTTTGAATCAGCCCCGGTGTAAGGAGAAGAGACGGCATTGACTACATAATGATATAGGTCGTGTGCTGTGAATTCCGGCAAAGTCGGCAATTGGATTAACTTGGTAAAAACAGCAGGCAACAGAAGGTAAGGGGCTGTTTTCAAACTAAATCTAAATCAAACTAAGTAAATATTGCGCTCTATGAGTCCCGACTAAATGTGCAACTTCGACTGACAGACGAACTTCGGTTGAAGTAGTAGATTCCATGGCTCTATGGGCAATAATAAATTTAAATTTGTAAAATAGCAGTCGCTAAGTCACAAAGTCGTTTTGGGTCACGTCCACTTCTATTCGACAATCTTTTCCTTCTGCTTTCCGTTATAGGGCAATCACGTGATCATGTGACGTCGGTGCAAATGGTCAATACGGTACTTGGGTATAAGCTTTAAAGCAGAACACACTTTTAAGTTAAAAACACGTCTTGTTTTTGTGACAGTTTATATTCCGAATGAAAACGCAATTGTTTCCGACATTTATACAGGATCGCCTCATTAAAAGCACACATTTTACACCTAGATCTATAAGAAAAACCTCTTATTTCGCCGCATTAAACCTGCATGTATGCATACAAAAAAAAACGGGTTTAATTATAGACACCCCCCCCCCCTCCTCAATTGGTATGACATGTAGGCATATCCCTCTATAAAAAAACTAAAACATATAATTTTCTCAGTAGAGCTTTGTTCTGCGGATATATCCTTGAGTGATATCGCTATCTCTGCCAGGTGTAGTCATGACTGCATAACTTCCTCTATTCCTCAAATGATCTTTGTTCTGTGTCTGGATAGTGTTATCATGCACGTCCGGTTAACTTTGTTGAACTGTTGAACTGGAAACTTTGTGTTACCGCCCTTCAAGATAGTATAAGAATGTTGTAAGTCCTCTGTAACTTCGCACTTGTGAGATGCTACAGCCATTGCCTGTAACTCACTTGTGCCCAGAATATTCTGTATAAAAGCTTGGGACTATTGCCTGAGGGGGAACGGGAGGGTGAGAGAGAATGATAAGAAAGTTGTGGAAATGAAAGCGAGAGCAAGAATGATGGTGATGGGAACACGCAACTAGAGGCCCTTCGAATGAGGAAGTGGAAAACAGGTTGTACATTGCTCAGTTACAGAATCAAGTAGCGTTATGTGTTATGTCCAGAATCTTTCAGGTGCCCACCCTGACTCCGTTCTGGACCGAACCAGAGGTTCTGAAGACCCCGAAGAATCTTCCAAAGGTCCAGCTTTTCCTCCTCATCGGCCTGTGACTCGTTCCCAAATCTTGCAGGCACCCATGTTAGCTAAAGTTGACCCGTCCGCTGGTAACTCTGCTATGTTTTACAAACCTTTCTCTCCGACTGATGTGAGTGTGTTGATGTAGAAACTTCCGCCTATGCAATCTGGTGGTACCAATTGGCTTCAAGTAGTGCAGAGAGTGGTTACGGGACAAATGTTAATAGCAGGTGATATCTGTGTTCTTTTTATACAATTATGTCCGCTTTTATAGTTGAATATTTTAATGTAAAATTCCATTTTTTTTTTCTCCCTGATAATTAGGCTCTTACGCGAGAAAATAATTTAACCTTGTCTAAAGCCTTAGACGCTTTGTTTCCCCTTCCTGAGTGTGTCATTTCAGATTTGGTGTTCGCTCCCAAAGCAGATGAGGAGGCCGCGGCTTTTGTTGATCGGGCCCTCACTGATTACACTCTGAAAAACAGGACACGCCCCTACGGCCTCCGCCTTGCATTCGCAAGTGTTCCGAGTAGCTATTTTGAAAGGCGTTCCCAAGTCTGTGGCACAGGCCATGGAGGCCAATCCGGATCTTCCCGGTGCTGAGGTTGACCGGTGGTTGTCACATCTTAAACATCATTTGAGGAGACATGCTAAAGAAAAAGAGTCTAAGGTAGACAAACACAAAAGTACAGAAACACAACTTGCTATGTTGCAGTTGCAAAATCTAAAAAAGCAGGAAGAAGCCGCTCTTGCTGTGATCTCATCTCCCTCTGTCGGTTCCGAGTGCATGATGTATCAAGCAGGTTCATTCATGGGTCGAGGTGCGCCCCCTAAGTGGCCTTAACATGTGCTTTAATTGTGGACGGCCTGGTCATTGGGCCCGCGATTGCAGACAGCGACCTCAAGCGTCAGGGTGGAGAGGCAGAGGCCAACAACCGGCACGTGGCTACAATCGAGGAGGCTACAACCAACCCCGAGGGCGAGAGCAACCGCAGCAGCAACAAGGATATTCCCCGGTGCCAAACCAACGGTATCTGCCTCCCTCTGGTGGACAGTTTCCACAATGATGGCGCCCTGAATCCACATGCTCAGTGACTGTTCAATGTTTTTTCACAGACTCTTTTGCAGTCTTTTGTGTTTGCACCTAACTGTTCAGTCAATCCTTTGGGCAGAGATCTCCTCATCACCACATGCCCTCTCATCAAATGCAGCCCTGATGGACTTATCCTGGAATTTCCGGATGGTAACACCTACTGCTGCTCTGCCTCCTCTGCCTCCAGTGCCACCTCCCAGTTCCCGCTTGTTGAACAACGCCCAGTGGCATGCGCCACTGCCGACATCTACTGGGCAAGAGTGGATATTGACTCCAGTGGTTGGCTCGAAGCTGAGCACTTTACTCTCTGGTCACTTGGGTTTGTAACCTCAGATGTTATGATATGGTAACTGTTGTATGCATTGCACCAAATGTCCTGGCATGCACACAGGCCACTGATTGGCAAAATTTATTTCCCCGTCACTTGATGCTTATTGGATTTAGTCTAATACATTTTTACCCACTTCCGTTTTGGAGCACCAGCTTCTGGATAGGCACCATGGACGTGAAACAACCGACAGCGATTTTGCTGGTTACCTTCTTGATTTCTTTCCCACATCGCTGTGGTCCATGGATCCCACTGATGTTGGTCTCTGTAACGTCTCACCTGTTGTGTTTCAGATGAAACCAGGACAAATATATGTTCCCCAATACCCTGTAAAAGAGGCTGGAATGATTGGCATTTCGGAAACAATTGACGGTTTGCTCAAAGCAGGAGTGTTGTGTGAAATTTCCGGCTCTGATTATAACACGCCTATTTTACCCGTTGAGAAGAACGATACTGGAAAGTTTCGTATGGTCCATGGCCTGCGAGCGATTAATGCGGCGATCTTAACTCCTATTTTGCTTGTCCCGAACCTTCACTTGGCATTGTCCCAAATTATATATATATAAAAATCTAAAATATATATATTTATACGTGGGCCTAATACGTCATCGTACTGATGTGATGTCAACTGCCCACTGACACTTTTATTTGTTGAATGATATCATTTTGGCTTCCCTCCCCCGCCTTTGTTTGGTTTTGATATCTTTGTTGTTGGTTTATATATATAGCCCGGTGGTAAATTCGGGTGCCATAAACCTCCATTGTCTAGTGGTTTAGTATAAATCCATTGACATTTCTGTTGTAAGTGAATACTGGACCAAGAGTAGATTTGCTGTGTGCACTCATCACCACAAGGTGTCAGAAATGATGCATCCAATAATACGGGCAAGGTTTTTTTTGTTTTTAAATCTGGGGCTTTTTTAATCTTGGACTGTGTCAGAATGTCCACCCTTATCCCCTAACCCAGGGGTGCTTAAATTCGGTCCTCAAGAGCCCCTATCCAGCCTGTTTTCCATGTTTCCCTCGTGCAGCAGAGTTGAATCTAATGATCAGCTAATCAGCAAGCTTTGCAGAAGCCTGATAACGATCCTGATCATGATTCGGTGTGTTAGTGGAGAGAAACATGGAAAACAGGCTGGATTGGGGCTCTCGAGGACTGAACTTGAGCACCCTTGCCCTAACCCCTGTAACGAATATTGCCCGTCACCCTCAATTTTTCCATTTTATTTGCCTTTTTAACATTTCCCCCTGGGGAATGTGTGTGCGCGTCTTAGCTCTGTGTTTTCAGTTCAAAAGGACTCTTTGAGTTTCCCTCCAGCAGGGACTGGATTTCGTTTTACAACCCCCAGGAAACGCATACCACAGCTCCTACAGACCTGAAATCCTGTTTATCAAGCAAACTAGCGATAAGACTGCTTATCAGTCCCCAGACCATCTTTTATGGTCTGGTTTATCCACAGGAATTAGCCATGTGTGTTTTTTTTTATTTAAACAATGCCCCTTGGAAGTTAAATGGTACAGCAGTGCCCTCAAGTGGTCATGATCGGTTATCCTCAAGAATCCTGCCGCTCCTAATTAATCTGAAGTATACATAATTCGGGACATACACGGACTCTATGCACTTGACTGACATCAAGTGACTCCTGTTGTTTATCTTTGTTCACAACCTGTATGTCTATCTCAAATGAATGATGTGTGTAATTTATATAGCCACCTAAGTTTAGGTAATTAGTAAACTTAGCGGATTCAATAACTTTATGATCGCGGTAATGTTTGAAATGTGTTCAGAATAATAAATGAAGCATCTGGCTTGTTAATTCTGATAAAAATTTTTTTATCAAATACTATCCCAAAAGCTTGGTCTCAGTCGACCAAGTCTGTTTCATGCGCACGGAAGAGGCGGGACCAAACTGCCGGCCCCCTGGGACACAGTTTAAAAGCCAGCGCGCGAAGGAACTTCCTCCTCTTCCCCTCCTGCTCTTGCCTTCTCCTTCTTCACCCTATGAACTTCTCCTGACTATCACGAGAGATGTGGTCGCCAAACACGCTGATAGCCACCACGTGGCTTCTTTCTTTGAGCCCCGGACTTGAGCCACAGCGCGCGCTCCAAAGCAAGGACTTGCAGCCACACTGTGCATCCCTTTTCTTTCTTTCTTGGAGAGCTCAGTATTGTTCATTCGGTAATTTTACCGATTTGACGTGTCATCATCATTGCTCTCATTTTTTTTTTGTATGTGTGTGTGCGTGTGAGTGTGTGTGTATTCATTAGTTCACCTAAAACCTATTAACTCTTTGACTGCCAGACGTTTTCAGAAAAGGGATGCCGCCAGTGCCAGCCGATTTAAGCATTTTGACTGATCTTTCAAGGTCCACAGAAAATGTTCTGTTTGGACTATGGAAACACACGTACTACCAAATGAAAGATTGGACTTTCATCTTTCATCAGAAAAAAAAAAGTTTGTTTCTACCTTATTCCGTTCTTTAGTAATCAACAATAGAAAATGGTTAGTTTGACCCAATTTCGCCTGTTTTGGACCAAAATATGGAGAAATCAAGCTTTTAGTGAAACGATATTATTTCATGCATTCTAGTGAATTTTACACTTCTTTTTGTCCATGAATGATGCCACAAACACCTAAATAGTGCTTTACTTCTATAAAACACTACCACCAAGAATGAAAAAGTGTTTTTTGATAGCAAAATACGTTTATTTACATTCAACAGTGTAACAATTTGACAACAATTTGGCAAACTATTTACAAATGTGTGCAACTGTGGTGCTATTTACAAATATGTGGATGTTTCAACGACAGTTTTTCTTTTTGTAACACTCTCCTGCGTGCAAAGAGACGCAACAGCATTTGCACAACAGATTGCCTCTTCGCGTGCGCCACTTTCTTGCAGGCCGTTTTTTTCCGGGGAATAGCAAGTATATACTGCAGTGTGTCATCAAGTCTAATATCAGGATCATGCTACGGTTTCGTTACGTCTCGCTTCCCCGTGTCCTTCAGTTGCTATACCGGGTGGTAGGAGATGTTCTGATCCATTTTATCCACTCCATTCATGGTGGCATCGTAGTCCAGAAACAGTGTCTTCTCCGTGATCAGACTGTACCCGCTCCTCCGATGAATATGCATTGGACTCGGGGTACTCTTTATTGTCCGATCGAATGTCCGCTTGTGCAGCTCCGCGTTTTCCGGCGTTAGCAGCGCTAGCCGGTGAGGCTTTATGACGAGAGAATAACGGCCGCGTCAATGCTTCCAACTCCGGCGTCAACCTCGGGAGTGACCATCATCATCATCATCAATGTGCATTGGTCGATGCTTTTCGACTACTCTCCATCGTCCGATCGAATGTCCGCTTGTGCAGAAGTACCCGGCCGGCTATTGTGCGCGTTTTCCGGCCTTAGCAGCGCTAGCCGCGCTAGCCGCGCTTAGCCGGTGAGGCTTACTACGTGATCGTAAACACGTCCAGGCTTCCAACTTTGGCGTCAAACTCGGAGTCATCATCATCATCATCATCAATCTGCATTGGTCGATGCCAACTCTCCATCGCCCGATCGAATGTCCGCTTGTGCAGAAGTACCCGGCCGGCTATTGTGCGCGTTTTCCGGCCTTAGCAGCGCTAGCCGCGCTAGCCGCGCTTAGCCGGTGAGGCTTACTACGTGATAGTAACAGTCGCGCCAAAGCTTCCAACTTTGGCGTAGAGCTCGGAGTCATCATCATCGTTGACATCAATGCGCTTTTTAGTATTGATTGATGCTTTCCGTCTTTGAAAAAAATGCTCAAGCGTGAGCTGCTTGTAACCGGTTGCTTGGTCAGCCATTGTGGCTTCATCAGCCATTGTCTCCTCAACACTCTAGCTCCGCCTCACGTCTTCTACTGACGCCCACGGTGGGCGGCCCATCCAACCTTGTGCAAAGAGAGTCATCGCTGCCCTCTAGGGGCCAAAACGAGTCTTTGACTAATCATATGTGCCTGATACTTTCAGCACAGCTGCCCAAGGCTTTCCTGCACCCGTTTTTGAAAAAAAAAAAAAAAAAAAAACATAGGGGACGTCTTTTAACGTTCTCGGCGCCCTTCCCTAGGTTTATGCTAAACGTTTTATAACGTTTATGGCAGTCAAAGAGTTAAAAAATCCCATACCGTTCACCTAAACCGAACACTTCCAGCCAGAGTCCTTCACCAACCCCAGAGACATCTAAATTCCAACAAATTGGGGAGACCTCAAGAGACCAAAGGGAGACTGAGGAAAGGAAGGAAGGACAGACGAGGCATAGTGAGATCCACAGACACCAGCCTCCACCGATTCAATGACCTGAGGAAGAAGCAGATTGTGTCTGAGTTTCGATAGATGCTGGTGGATCTGGCATGCATGAAAATCTCCACCAAAGAGGGGAGCCGTCGAACCCTGCCAGGACAGAGCAAGCGCAATACCTCAGGGCCCCCCAGGCCGGAGAGCAAACCCAGGAGCAGGAGTGCCCCCCACCCCAACACGGCCCGCGCCCCCAACCCAACGCAGCAGGACGGGGCACTGCAGGCCCGCCAGGCACCCCACCGGTCCACAGCCCCCGCTCCCCCCACGACCCCGCCCCTCATCCACCCCCGCCATCCACCCCAACCCAGTCCCAGCCGCCCCCAGGTCCCCAAACCCCGAGACACCCCCCCCCCCAGCACCCTCCCTCCCAAACACCCCCCACCCCCAACCAAGCCGCCCCCCCCCGACCTCATCCCCACCAACCGGCAGCCCCCGACCCCCAGATCCCGGGGATCCCCCGCACCCAGGCATCGGCGCCGAAGAGGGGACGGACAGCGGAGCGGAGAGGGCACCCACGCCCACCCCACCCCCCACTGCGTGGAGGGACGGAACACCGGGGGCAGAAGGGGAGATGGGGGCACCGGGGGACGGGCGGCACCCCCGAACCCCAGGCCCAGCGGGGAAAGGCCCCGGTCATCACCCCAGCGTTCTTAGTGAAAGCTAACCCTGTTACTGAGTTCGCCAGCTCGCCGACTGCCGAACTCTACCCCTAAACCTTGAATGTGACCCCACCCAGTGTATATACAAGTGTGTGTGTGTGGTGCATTAAAATTGGGAGCTAATTTACCGTTCCTACTGATCAATTATTAACAAACCAGGCTTACTCAAATGTGCTATTTATTTAGCCGACAAAATCGCTATCATAGGTCGGACGTCACTTTAGTTCCATTGACCAAAATCTATGGGGAGAAATCTATGTCTAAAATCTCACTGTTTTAGAGGAAAATAGTTTGCTGACAAACACAGTTTAAGTACAAAATAAAAAAAGTTGATTATCTAAAAATGAACACCAGTTGGCTGTTAATTATTACATGCAAATGTGTTGTTCGTCTTAGTATATACAAGTATATTTTAACTTCTATCCAAATACCCGATTATTCACTAGAATTTTCATTAGGATATCCGAATACTAAAATATTCCATAGCTGCAGCCCTAATAATATTAATTAACACGAGTTCTTTCACCACACACCGCTGTCAAAACTAGCTTGCACCCCACAAGCCATACTGCACACGCTGCGCCACAACTTCAAATTTTTGCTAACATAAATAATCTAGATTATTATAAATTATATTTGGCCTAAAAGAAACTTACATACTTATAGTGTTTAAAATAATTTTATTTGTCTTAATATTTTCAAATGTTGAAATATTTTCTTGTTTTAAACAAAAAAAATTCTGAATAATTGTTATTTCAATTATTACCAAAATAATCGTGATTATTATTTTTTCCATAATCAAGCCTTTTCATCGTATTTTATTGTATTCATTTATTTATTACTATATTTACAATTTCTTGCATCCAGCCGGGTTGTAAATGAGCCTTTTGTTGAAGTGAAAGTAATGCAGTTGACCAATCTCAATCTTGAACAATTTGGCTTGTGACAAATCTACTGACAGAATGCACACAAAATTACTGGACTGACATTGCCCTAACGGCCACAGCTGGAATTGGGAGCCAGTTAGTCTGGAGGCCAGTTGAACTAACAGGGTAGGACACATCCTAAAATAACCTATTGACAGCTAAACTACTGTAATCACGGTAAAAAGAACGAGCTAGCCATCGGTGTCCGTCAACAGCAGCCTGACCACCGAGCTGAAGCAGCCTCCACCGTCGAGCCAGAGCGGCTCTTGTTGCCGGGCTGTGGCGGTTTCTGCCACCGGGTCGCGAGGGCTTACACCACTGGGCCACAGAAGTTTCCACCGCCTGGCCGCAGCAGCTTTGACCATTGGACCGCAGCGGCCTTCACCACCGAGACGTGGTGGCCTCCACTCCGGGACACAGTGGCCTGTATCGTCAGGCCGGGGCGGCCCCATCGCCTGCCCGCTAAGAAAAGCTAAACTACTTCATACAATAGTGTATCGTTTCCTTTTATAAAATGCTTTATTGAACAACGTGCACTTACAGCAACAGACATCGCAAAAGTCAATTTGAAGCAGTGCAAGTCTACACAGTATAGCTAAACAGACCACACCACATACAAAAAAAAAACTGATTGTTTTTTCCCACGCATTACCTTTCCTACCTTAGCTCTGTGACTCAAATGCACGCACATCTCTCAGCCGCTGTGAAAAATAAAGTTTGGCAAATGAACGTGGAGCTTGCTATCATTCCGGGAGGCTGGCGAACACAGCTTTACCAAGATTGTGAGGATGCACCGTGCGAGTTACGCCATAATTTGTCAATGGATCGTGAAAGCCGGCATCACGGCAATGAGGACACGACAATGAGACTGACTGACAATGAGACAGAGCCCGGAGAACTTTCCCAGTTGTTTGTTTCGGATACAGAAGATCATGAGGACTATGCGGGATTTGTGGATTAGGAGTGATCAAAAGCAACATGAGTACATTGTTATATACTTCAAGTACAACTGAACTCACGGTTTACATTGTTACTTCAACCGAACTCAGTTTTGTTCCGCTCGCTGCGTTTTTAAAAACTTGCGCTAGCACTAGCATATGTTTTAGCACAATAGCATGCTACCATATGTTTTGAGCTAGTGTATGATTAACTTTGGCTGCGCCCAATAGTGCGGTGAGCCTTATCTGTGTGTTAAACACAGAAATAGCACCCGTAACTGATACCAAATGCAAAGGGGTGTCCGGGCTAAACTACTACAGACAGTAGTGTATTGTTTCCTTTTTTTAATGCTTTATTGAACAATGTACACTAACAGCAACAGACATCGCAAAAGTCACTTTGAAGTAGTACAAGTCTACACAGATCACACCAAACATGTAAAGACACCAGATTGGTTTTTCCCACGCATCACCGTCCTTCCTTATCTCTGCGACTCAATGTGTGCACATCTCTCAGCTGCTGTGAAAAATAAAATAAAATAAAAACAACACCACTGTGTACTATATGAGGAGTGTTGTGAAATGAGAATGAACGTGGGGACTTCTCAATCATCCCAAGTGAAGCCCAAACAAAGTTTGATTGCCGATGCATTTAGTAGCGTTACGCCATACAAGTTGACGTCAACCAAGCACAAAAAAGTGGGCTTTCAGAAAATGGTTTAAATGCTGGCCAAACGTTACAAATTACCATGCCGATCACATTTTCATCGAGTGGTGATTCCACAACTTTATAACAAAGGTAAAATGGGCGTTCAAGCTGAGATCCACAAAATGGATCATTTTGCCACAACCACGGACCTGTGGTCAAGCCGAACAACTGAACCGTACCATCAGTTTATCTATCCATGATCAAAGCACTGGAGTTGAATGGCTGGACTCTGGTTCAGTGCTTTGGACACAGGCTACACCTGGCAATCGGTACGTTTAATGTTTCGTCCAATAACTTTGTTTTGAAAGGGGAAAAAACAATGGAATGGATGTGTGTGTTTTTTAAAACAGCACTTTCCACATACGCTTTATTTATTGTTGAGCTTGTCAATGTTGAATGTTAGTAAGTTTGAATTAAAAAAAAAAAAGTGCACTTTCGACATTCTTTATTGCCAAGTGCTCAATGTTGATGACTGCGTTTAATATGACGACAAAACAAAAACAGCACTTTTCATATAGGTGGCTACAATATATATTTTTTGTTGACTTTGTCAATGTTATATTAATTGTCAGTAACTTCTGAATAAAAATTGCACTTTGCACATCTTTTTGATTGATATTTATCTTTTTTTTTAACAAAAAAATAACTTAAACTCATTTTAAAATCGTTATCGCATCGTTATTGGGATATCCGGCATAAATATCAAGATGTGGAATTTTGTCCATATCGCACAGCCCGTGTGTGTGTGTGCGTGTGTGCGTGCGTTATAAAATTTTGATTGCCATATAATACTCTATATATAACAAATGTAACTTTCAGGCACATAATGTGTAGTGCATTAACTTGGCTTTGTGGCTACAAGATCTGGCGTCTACTACTTCTACTAAACTTGGCACATAGAGTCAAGTTCACGTATTCAAATTGTGTTTTATTTTTTTTGTTCGGAAAACTTTGAACATACGTTAACAATCGAAAACGTATTGATGTGTGGAAATGCACTTACCGTTAAGTTACAAAAACATAATGGCTAATTATTTTACTGTGTACATTAGAGATTGTAATCATATTTTTAACGTTATATAGTTGTGCTAAGCAAAGGAGAGAAAGAACTGTACAAACCTGCTATGTGGAGCACAACTCGAGGCTCTTCGCAAACACCGTCCAGTAGTTGAAGATGTTGCTCGTTCTCTTCTTTTACTCCAAAGAGTTCCTCCTCGTACTTTGGTGTCGTTCTCGCATACATTTTGGCACAATAATGCCAACAAAGTCACACTTGGTCTCTTCTTGACGTGTTATGTGCTTCTCTTTGTTAGCGGCTAGAGAGCTAAGCTAAGCTAACTACGCCGAGAATCATCAACGCGCACCGAGACGATTTTATCCACACGCTGAGATTTAATAAATGATGTTGCAGTCCTTTCAAAGTAGTGATGGGCGTCCTGTGTGGAGGCTGCAGTCGATTCAGCACGAGATCGGAAAGAATGATTTAACAGAGTAGGCTCCAGCGCCCCCCGCGACCCTTGTGAGGACAAGCGGTTAAGAAAATGGATGGATGGATGATTTAGCAGAGGGCGTCTGGTTAAGTGAGAAAAACCAAGAGTGTATTTGCTGCAGCCCGGAGCCCTGACCGCTCATGCGGAGCTCGATAGCGGAAGCACGGATGAATTTAAAAATAAAAGTAAGCGGAAAATCGATCAATTTAAAAAATAAAATTATTGCTCATGCATACGTCGATTAACGGAAGTTCTCGATCTTGAACGAAAGTCAAACATAGATGTCTATAATTATTTAAATGTGTGTTTTTTAAGGTAGAATTCGGTCAGTTGATGTTTTAATCTAAGCCAATGTGAGCCAAAATAACTTTAAAATAACTATATATTGAAAATGAATGTTTAATAAATACACAAATTATATGTAGGAATAAGATATAATAATGTATAAGAACATGCATGAAGATTTTTTTTTTTTTTTGATTGTCTCATAGTCTTAAGTGAATGTCATGCATTGTTCTCTTAGGCCAGTTATCTTGCAATCAGATGTAAACTACAGCACATCATTGGTTTGGGATTTGGGCAAAAGACAGTTACTGTCGTGTTTAGTATAGTTAGTTATAGGAGGCGACACGAAGGAACGACACACGTTGTTACAGGACCACTCCGCCATTTATTAACTTCCTCACAGCAACACAGTTCCTTATGCAAAGTTCCTACCTACATAAGTAACCTAATACTGCATTCCCCTTTCTAAAGAAAGTATATTCCTCGGGAATGTACATCTGCCACAAAAGCAACAAATTTCAAAGTAAAACAACACTATTATTATTCTACATACATGCAATATATATAGTGCCAATATTTAAACTCAAATATTGAGGCGGAATCTCTTTTTTTTCTCATACAAACAACACTTTTTAGCATATAAACAATTTAACTAAAGTGATTCAATAATCAGCAAACATTAGTCAGCATACTGTACTCTCTGAGTATTAATCTCAATTAACACAACAAATAGTCTTCTCCAAAACAGATCAAAAAGTGTCTTTTCAAAAGTAAATTTTCTCGTATTTTCTGTGAGGGATGGGGTGGACCACCTAAACCCTCCAACTGAGTGTGGGGATTATTCTGCCCCATGGCTCACTCAGCTCCTAAATCTATGAGCAACCAAAGTCTTTCAGGAGTGGTCTTGTCGGTGGGGAACCGCTTCTCGCAAACTGGACTCTGCTGGTTGCCTGCATGAAGTATGTCGGGTGCGACAGGTTCACACACCTCCATAGGATCGTTGCTCATCTGAGTATCCTGCAAGTCTTTCGATGTCTCAGGCCCACCAGTGGTTGGAGAGAGATGGTATCTGTTTCTTCGCAGCATGCCCCTGGATGTCTTGATGATATAGAACCTTGGTGTGCTTGCAGTAGACACAACAGTGCCTCGATCTTGCGTGTCTTTGACCCACACCTGATCTTCCGGTCGCAGGTGCGGCATGTCATGTGCCTGGTGTCTGCAAATATAGCTGTACCGTTGCATTTGTCTGTATCGCTGTTCTGTAGTTTTCAAGCTTTCCACGTATACACTTTTTGGATTGAGCTGAGATGGAATAACAGGAATGGTCGTTCTTATCCTCCTCCCCATGAGGAGTTCTGCGGGACTGAGTCCATTCGCCAGGGGAGCAGCACAGTAGGCCATGAGTGCCAGATATGGGTTGGACTTCTTGAGCAGACCCTTGATTGTCCTCACCGCTCGCTCAGCCTCCCCATTGCGTTGTGGAAATTGAGGGCTGGAAGTCACATGTTTGAAACTCCAATCCAACGCAAACTTCCTGAAGAGCTCCATTATTTGAGCGCACTTCTTCAGGTATCCCATGACGAGCAAAGATAGACTTGAAATGATCAATCACAGCTTCCGATGTTGTAAACGTTAGCTTAGTCACCTCAAAGAATCTCGAGAAATAGTCCACAATGACAAGATAATGTTTATTATCTATCTGAAACAAATCCGCCCCTACAACGGACCACGGTCTGGATGGGAACTCAGTAGATACATAGCATTGTTTCTCTGAGGTTCGGCCACTCTCGGGCACACACATCACAGCCCTCTACAGGCTTAACCAGCTCTTTGCTGAGACCCGGCCACCACACTGACAGCTTAACTCTCTCCCTGCATTTAGTTATTCCAAGGTGACCCTCATGAAGCTTTGACAACATCTCTGCTCTAAGTGATGGTGAAATTACAATCCTGCTGCCATATAGTAGCAGACCATTGTGAACTGTGAGCTCAACTGAGAATGGTAGATAGGGTTGGAATGTTCTTTCAATAGAGAACTTGTCAGGCCACCCCCCTCTGCACAAAACTTCTTCAGCTGCAGGAGAATGGCATCACAGTCTTGGTGTGTTCGTATTTCCTGTAGCCTCTTTTCTGTAGCTGGCAGGATTGTGATGACAGAATCAACATACAAGTTGATTTCCTCCTCTTGTAACCCATCCGAAGTGGTGGTGACAGGTGCTCTGGACAGCACGTCTGCAGTTGCAATGTCTTTCCCAGCCACATGAAAGATGGTATAAGAGAATCTCATGAGTCTCATGCGCAGACGTTGTATGCGTGGTGGGAGCTCATCCAAACTCTTGGAGCTCAGCAGGGGAACGAAAGGTTTGTGGTCGGTTTTAATGTGGAACTTTTTCCCAATGAGGAACTCGGAAAACCTCTCACAGGCCCACATTGAGGCAAGTGCCTCCTTGTTAATTTGAGCGTATCGCTGCTCGGTATTGCTGAGGGGCCTCGAAGCATACGCCACGGGTTTCCAACTGGCGTCTGCTTGCTGCTGGAGAAGCACGGCTCCCATCCCAAATGAGAATGAATCAGCAGAGACAAGCGTTTCAGCATTCGGGTCATACAACGCTAGCCCTGGGGGTGTTGTCAAGTCCGCCTTGATGCTATCGAATGCTTTCTGCTGTTATGGTGCCCAGACCCACATGTTGGATTTCCTAAGCAGGTCTCTGAGGGGCCGTGTCTTCTCCGCCAGATGGGGCAGGAACCTGCCAAAGTGGTTTGTCAACCCCAAAAAATGCCTCACCTCAATTCAAGGCCAAACCATCAAGGCCCGCTCAGGTGCAGCAGAGGAGGCAAGTCAGTGGCTCTGGGTCAAGAGGCAAGACACCTCCTGGGCCCCAAAGGAGTGTTTTTGCACTTTTTTTGTTTTTGCACTTCTTTTGTACACTTTTTACTTACACTTTGCTAACACGTACACTTTTTGTATACTTTTCTAAGTTATGACAATGCTGAGAACACCAAATCCCCCTGGTGCTCATGAAAAATAAATATAATGGCAGCACTAAATGTGCAGCTTGGCATGTTGCACCTAATTTGTTCTGTTGATCAGTATTCTAGGTTTAGAGAAATAAAGATTTATTCAATCTAAATTCCCATTCCTGACCCAAAAAAAGGGGAGAAAAAGGTTTTTTTCTAAAAACAAACATTTCAAGCACAACTTTGACTTGAACACTACTGTTTTTTCTTCTGTGACAGCTCAAACATCTAAATAATGTTTTCCTTCTATAAAACACATTCTATAAAACAACATTCCAAAAAGTGGATTGGATAAAATAACAGTTTATTAAACATAAAAAACTATTGAACTACCGACCTGAACTATATTGACCATTTGCACCGACGTCACGTTATACCGTGACTGCCCTATGACGGACGGCGGAAGGAAATGATTGTTGAATGGAAGTGGACGTAACCCGGAGCAACTTAGTGACTTAGCGACTGTTATTTTACAAATTAAAAGTTATTATTGCCCATAGAGCCATGAAATCTATTACTTCAACCGAAGGTCGCCTGTCAGTCGAAGTTGTACATTTAGTCGGGACTCATAGAACGCGATATTTACTTAAGTTGGAGATCGCTAGTTTGAAAACAGTCCCCTCTTCTGCTGTTTTTACCAAGTTAATCAAATCGCCGACTTTGCCCGAATTCACAGCACACGACCTATATCATTATGTCGTCAATGCCGTCTCTTCTCCTTACACCGGGGCTGATTCAAAAGCTTGTCGCTTGCTGAGTCTCTGGGACGAGATGCTACGCTCACACCGGGGGACAATATATCTTGTAATGCAAAGGTAAAACTTGTTTATCATGCTAACTGACTTATTTTTACATAGTCCGTTCTATATTTAAACGCTGCGATGATGTTATGTTACTATGTTTACTAGCATGGAACAAATGACTATCGTAGTGGAAAGCTATGCAGTAATTTCATGAATATGACTCCAGCTCCAGAGTGAAAAACTCCACGCACAAAGACGAAATCCCCCATTATTAAACAGTCAAATGCACTTAATAGTTTTGAAGAAGATGCATTTTAAAACTAGGCTGTGTGTTCGTGCAGTTGGCGTGGATGCTAACTATCTGGCTCGTTAATGTGATTTTAAACACGCAATTTGACACTTCTGTTACAATCTTTGTTAGAGTGTATGTTTACTAGTAAAATGTATGAACATTTATCTACTAATTATAACATTTATCTACTAACCTCGCTGCAAATCCGTGAATACTTTGTCCTTTCTGTTGATTGCTGCTATCAATCGACGTTGTTCGTCTTCATTAGTAGGTATGTGATAAAAAGCAACATTTGGTTTACTCCTTTGGCTGTCTGTACAACCGACCGCACAGCAATATATGAGTATTTTATAAGATAATCGATTAGATAAAGGACTTTACCCTGTATGAGATTCAATGGTTACAATACAGGCAAGTGGCTCTTTTGCCGTCCAAATGTTTGTTTGTTTTGAAAGTGGTCCATCAAGGCGACTTGGTGGGTCAGCGCTACGTTGACCTTTTCCCACAGCCCCAGCCACAACTCCCTCAACATTTTCTTTCACAGTTTCTTCCTGGGTATGTGGTTTTGAGGTCCACGAGTCTGCTGCCATCATGAAATCAAGGAGAGACAATACATTCCTTGGGTGTCTGGCTTTGAACACAGCATGCACATTAAACATGCATAGCTGAAATAAATATATTTTTTAGCGAAGTTCCGGGATCTACGCATGAAGGGGTAGTAGGCAGTGTTCTGATCAAGTTTGTCCACCCCATTCATGTGTGTGTGTTGTACACAACACACTTAGGCTTCAGAACACTGACTTTCTTCTTCTCTCTTTTTTTCCACACCTTGACTTGCTGCATTTTGTCCTTGTGGCAGGTGGTGATCATCCTGACCACCCGCTTGTCCTACTACGCAAGCAGCAGCATCATCTGTCTATTGTGGCCCCCAAGCTGCTCATTGTGGCCTCCTTTATGAGTTCAGGTTCCCCACTGTTCAGGTTCCCCCGTTCTTTCTCACACAGATGAGTTTTTGCTTGAAGCAGACGAGTACACACGGAGTTATAAAAATTGTTCATGAGTAATGTGTACTCATGTCCAATTAGACGATCCAGCAACAACAACAAAAAAAACAATATTCCATGGGTCCATGCTTCTCCCTTGTCTGGTAGCTACTAGCAGGTTAAAACAGTACCCGGTTTGAGAATCACGTAAAATGTAGGATTTGATGGGTTTAAATGAAAGGCGTCCCCGCCAACTCATCATTGTTTTGTATGGCTGGAAAAGGGTATTACATTTTTTCAATGGAGGTTAACACTTGGCATCATATGATGCATCAGTATTGAAATGAAGAAACCGAAGGATGTTTTGATATCTGTTCCTTGCCAGAGTTTGTCCAAAAATGGAGATTGTGTGCAGATGATACACAGACCAGTACAATGTGAGGGCGTTTTTTTAATTGTTTTTTTACAAATTCTGTAATAAAACGGAGTAAAAAAAATGTATGCAGGATCGTGAGTGGTCGGCGGCGACAATGAATACACAGAGACTGATATGCTTTGCTAAAATAACTGTGCCTTTTATTCCCCGCGAACAGCAATAAACACTTTTATACTGTGCTAGAATAATCGTACGTTTTATTCCCCGCAGTCATCAACACCTGTGCTTTGCTAGAATGATTGTACCCTTTATTCCCCGCAAACAGCAATAATCACAACTTGCTTTGCTAGAATGATTGTACCTTTTATTCCCCGCAAACAGCAATAATCACAACTCGATTTGCTAGAATTATTTTACATTTTATTCCCCGCAAACAGCAATCAATACACTACAACGTTAAGCAGCATAATATGATCATCATCAGCGCTTACCTTGACACTAGACCGGGGAGCCTACGGTCCGGGTGAAGCGAGCTGCAAAACGGCTGGGCAATCGTAATATAGCACATGGTGAATTAAAGTTTCATGACAGGCTACAAACAGCTGTATTATGTGTATAAAGTAAACTTTATAAATTCACATTAGTATTTATCACTGCCTCAAATACTGTCTGCAGCATGAATGGCATTGCACATTACAATCAGTTTTCAACTGCCTTACTAAGATAAATTATACACTACACTCAATCTTGTACTACTCCACGGTGATTTGCTCGGGAAAGGCGTGACATTCTGTGCAATACTTCGATCTGATTAGACGATGCGGCATTGTGCACGTTTGTTTTGACCAATCACGGCCACGGATGAAAATGTAATCTTTGTTCTCGTCGGAAGGGGGGGAGCACAACTATCTTTACCAGCTAAAAATGCATGAAGCGCCACTCACTGTTCAACATTCAACAAGGAAACGGTGAGTAATTCTGCAAGACAGAATTAATGCAGCGTCCATTTGTCCATGTTAGGTTTGTTTGTTTGCTCGCCCCAGCGTTGGCGCTGGCTTCCTGGTTTTGTCATAGCGGCATATCACTAGTAGAACAACTGTTTTAAGTATTTCCCACATGTTCTGCCCCACCAAAAAAACAAACTTTTTTTAACTAAAGCTGCAAGCAGCTATAAAGGGCCCTTACAGCCCGGGCAAATTTGGAGTACTTGCACGCTGTGGTACATTGGAATTTGAATATTTTTGAAAATTTCACAATACACCTTTACATATGGATTTTTTGGGGGGCCAAGCCTGATGTGCTTTCCAAATTTCACAAGTTTCTTGGCAAACGGCGTGCATCCACAGCAACAGCATTAGGCAAGTAAAAAGTGTTGCTTTTACTTTTCATTGGGAACATCTTTAGATGAAATACCCACAGATTCAAATCAACTGGATAAAATCTGTAGGAGTTCTTTAAAATGTGACCTCTATAGTAGGCCAAAAATGGGGCACAAATTGAAAGTAAATCCAAAATGGTGGACTTTCTGTTGGGTTTTACATATGGCTTGTAGGTCTTGGACTGTTTCATATTTTTGCATGATCCATGCTAAAATCTGTACCAAAATTTAAAAATATTGTGTAATAAATAATGTTGAGATTTTGACCTTTGTTACCCTTTTTACAGTAATTTGAATAACTGAACAATCTTTTATCCTTAACTTCTGATTTCAAAACATGTAATCCATTAGCTCAACTGGCATGGCAGCTTGAGAGCGCCACCTTTTCAGTTGAGTGTGTGTGCACATCATAGAGAGAAAAGGCATGCGAAGAGCAGTACTTTATTCAGGATCATAATCAGGTACACTTTTTTCTTTTATCTCACCACAATGAATCAAAGTTTCTCCAAAGTCAATTTCAATCAATCATTCACTTACTGGATATGAACTTCACACACAAAAACAGGACAAACTATATACACGCTTGTAGATTATTTAAAATCGCTGTCATTGTAATTAACTTTAATATTAAACATAGAAAATGTAATATAAAAGGGTATATATAAGGCACAGTGCATATGAACGGGCATTTACATGTAAACATGCCAGATTGTAGCCGTCAGATAATCTGCAGCCCCTTGTCAAGTTGATGTAACATTTTAGAAACAAATTCAATTTCAAAATAGGCTAAGTCAATACACAATACAAGTACACAAATAATTTGCTCATTCAGCGTCAGACATGATTTCTGCACCATTTTAAATGTATTTTTTATTTTTTAAATGAGATCATATCAAGTTTCATTAATCACCGCTATTCTCACCAGCACAATTGTGCCTCTTAGCTTTAGCCTTACTTGGGAATCTTTGATCACAATCTGAGCAGGCAAAAGGTTGGTCACCAGTGTGGGTTTTTGTGTGTCTTTTTAAGCTTGCCCTGTGAGCAAAATTTTGACCACAAACACAGCAGGCAAAAGGCTTCTCTCCAGCGTGGGTTCTTGTGTGTTTTATTAAGTTTCCCTTCTCTAAAAAACTTTGACCACAAACTGAGCAGGCAAAAGGCTTCTCTGCAGTGTGGGTTCTTGTGTGAGTTGTTAAGGTTTGCTTCACAGCAAATTTTTTACCACAAACTGAGCACGTAAAAGGCTTCTCTCCAGTGTGGGTTCTAGTGTGTATTTTTAAGTTTCCCTTCTGAGCAAAATTTTGACCACAAACTGAGCAGGTAAAAGGCTTCTCTCCAGTGTGGGTTCTTGTGTGTATTTTTAAGTATCCCTTCTGAGAAAAATTTTGACCACAAACTGAGCAGTTAAAAGGTTTGTCACCAGTGTGTGTTCTTGCGTGTATTTTTAAGTTTCCCTTCTGGGCAAAATTTTGACCACAAATTGAGCAGTTAAAAGGTTTGTCACCAGTGTGTGTTCTTGTGTGTATTTGTAAGTGTCCTTTCTGAGCAAAATTTTGACCACAAACTGGGCAGTTAAAAGGTTTGTCAACAGTGTGGGTTCTTGTGTGTTGTTTTAAGTTTCCCTTTTCAGAGAAACCTTGACCACAAACTGAACAAGCAAAAGGTTTCTCACCAGTGTGGGTTCTTGTGTGTATTTTTAACCTTCCCTTCCGAGAAAATTTTTGACCACAAACTGAGCACGTAAAAGGCTTCTCACCAGTGTGGGTTCTTGTGTGTATTTTTAAGCTTCCCTTCAGAGAAAATTTTTGACCACAAACTGAGCAGTTAAAAGGTTTGTCACCAGTGTGGGTTCTAGAGTGTTTTTTTAAGTTTCCCTTGTGAGAAAACTTTTGACCACAAACTAAGCACGTAAAAGGCTTCTCTCCAGTGTGGGTTCTTGTGTGTATTTTTAAGCTTCCCTTCGTAGAAAAACTGTAACCACAAACTGAGCAGTTAAAAGGTTTGTCACCAGTGTGGCCAATCACGTGTTTTCTTAATTGATGCTTGTAGCCAAAGGTTTTTCCACACTGAGAACATTTCCAAGGTTTGCTGTCAGTGTGACATGTCACATCACCGTCAGACTGTTCATAGTCATCAGTGTGAGGAGATTGTAAAGTGTCTTCATCATCTGACATTGGAGCTAACCAGTTGTCTGCTTGTGATCTTCCACGGTGGTCCTCATCATCTTCAGTTTTTATTTGTTGTTTTGAGCTGCTGCTTGGAGGCTCCGCCCCTTTGTTCTCTTCATATTGACATTCATCTTCAATCTTCAAATGGACACCAGTCACAGGCAACTCAGTGAAATCCTCCTCCTCTTTAATGTATGGTGGCAGCTGTTCCTCTTTTTTAATGTTGGGATGCTGTGGCTGCTCCTCTTCTTTAACTTGAAGAGCCTCCATGTCCTCCTCTTTTACGCCAGGGAACTCTGGCTCCTGCCGTTCAGGACAAAGATATTTTTCACTGACGTCTGCAGGACACAAGATACACAATTACACATGGTTTGGTAAAGTTACTTTATTGTGATGTCATGTACTTTATCTTTAAGATGATCACTTGGGCCACAGGAGTGAAAGATCAACAAAGCTGGCAAACGTTACATATTGTCTGTATTTAGTTTCAGTAATCACTTAACATAACTCTGTAACCCTTGTAACACTGATTGTGACTGACTGACTGATTTTTAAAACTAATTAATCGCACAATTTTCCGCAATTAATCACATTTTCCTATTAATGCTTTACTTTTTCCGGCAAATCTTGTAACAGACATTTTTACTTGAGCAAAATTTTGGAAATATTGTAAAATCATAAAAATAAAGTATATTGAGAATCAAAGACTGTTCTAATGGCTTTCTTTGATCCTTGAATAGAAAGAATACAAATGTTAAAACAAAACAATCAAAATGGACTCAAACAATTCTCAGAACTTTTCACAGGTTTAGTTCTGCTCACGAGCACCTCACTCCAGTAGCATTGGTTAACGAGCCAACTTGAGCAAGGAATTTTGCTCTGAGATGATACAACTAATATGCTAGTTGAATTTGGCTCTGAAAAGCACGCAATTTTTTTTTTTGAGTTGTCCAGCATCGCAAGCAAATCAAAAAGTAAAATTACCTATATAGTCCGTGTTTGTTCATCTTCCCGCCAGTAACTCTTCCACGTTTGGCTGCACAATGAGTTAACGGAGGTTTTTTTTTTTTTACGCATTAATTTTGACATAGCTAATGTGTAATATATATATATATATATTAAGGGCGTCAAATTTATCGCGTTAATATCACGCTAACTTAAAGTGACTTTAATGACACCAAATTGTTTTATTTTAACGATTAACGACCGCTCCTTATTTGGAAAGCTTCTACTAAGGGAATTCCAGTCGTGATAGAAATACACTGTACTGCACTGGAGCTACAATACACAATGTTTAAGGGGCAGAATGTTCGAGACTGTAGCACTTCCACCTTCCCTGCTTTGACAGAACACACTCGGTAAGCGAGTGAGGGATTAGCAGAGAGCTAGGTCGCTACAGCTCTCCAAGAGTTGTCCACTCTCAACCCCTGTGACATAATAACATAATTTAGCAGTAATAAATTAAATAATGCATTAAGTTGTATTTTACCATTTAAAAAATGTGCAGAAGTTTGCAAGTTAGTTCATGTTAAAAAAAAAAAAAAAAGATAGCTATTAACTCTTTGACTGCCATAAACGTTATATAACGTTTAGTAAAAACCTACGGAGGGGCGCCGAGGACGTTAAAAGACGTTCACTATGTTTTTTTTTGTTTTGTTTTTTTAAACGGGTGGAGGAAAGCCTTGGGCAGCTGTGCTGAAAGTATCAAGCAGATCTAGTTAGTATAATGACTCGTTTTGGCCCCGAGATGACAGCGATGACTCTCTTTGCACAAGATTGGGTGGGCGTCAGTAGAAGACGTGAGGCGGAGCTAGAGTGTTGAGGGGACAATGGCTGATGAAGCAACAACGGCGACCGGTTGCAAGCGGCTCACGCTTGAGCATTTTTCTTCAAAGACGGAAAGCATCGATCAATACTAAAAAGCGCATTGATGTCGACGATGATGATGATGGTGACACCACAGTTGGAAGCATTGACGCGGCCGTTATTCTCACGTCATAAAGCCTCACCGGCTAGCGCTGCTAACGCCGGAAAATGTGGAGCTGCACAAGCGGACATTCGATCGGGCGATGGAGAGTAGTCGAAAAGCATCAACCAATGCACATTGATGATGATGATGATGATGATGATGGTGGTGACTCCCGAGGTTGACGCCACAGTTGGAAGCATTGACGCGGCCGTTATTCTCACGTCATAAAGCTTCACCGGCTAGCGCTGCTAACGCCGGAAAACGCGGAGCCGCACAAGCGGACATTCGATCGGGCGATGGAGAGTACCCCGAGTCCAATGCATATTCATCGGAGGAGCGGGTACAGTCTGATCACGGAGAAGACACTGGTTCTGGACTACGATGCCACCATGAATGGAGTGGATAAGATGGATCAGAACATCTACCACGCGGTAGGAACTGAAGGACATGAGGAAGCCAGACGTAACACCACCATAACGTAACCGTAGCATGATCCTGATAGTAGACTTGATGGCAACACACACTGCAGTATGTACTTGCTATTCCCCGGAAAAAACGGCCGGCAAGAAAGTGTAGCTTCTGCACGCGAAGAGGCAATCGCAGTGTAACTAATCTGTTGTGCAAATCCTGTTGCGTCTCCTTGCACGCAGGGGAGTGTTACACAAAAAGAAAAACTGTCATTGAAACATCCACATAATTGTAAATAGTACCACAGTTGCACACATTTGTAAATAGTTTGCCAAATTGTTACACTGTTGAATGTAAATAAACGTATTTTGCTATCAAAAACACTTTTTCATTCTTGGTAGTAGTGTTTTATAGAAGTAAAGCACTATTTAGGTGTTTGTGGCATCATTCATGGACAAAAAGAAGTGTAAAATTCACTAGAGAGCATGAAATAATATAGTTTCACTAAAAGCTTGATTTCTCCGTATTTTGGTCCAAAACAAGCGCATTTGGGTGAAACTAACCATTTTCTATTGTTGATTACTAAAGAACGGAATAAGGTAGAAACAAACTTTTTTTTCTGACGAAAGATGAAAGTTCAATCTTTCATTTGGTAGTATGTGTGTTTCCATAGTCCAAACAGAAAAATTTCTGTGGTCCTTGAAAGATCAGTCAAAATGCTTAAATCGGCTGGCACTCACAGCATTCCTTTTCTGAAAACGTCTGGCAGTCAAAGAGTTAATATGAAAAGAACACACCGATTGTGTCTGGTTCGTCATGCAGTAAAGTTGCGGTCATTTTACAATGCACATCCGTATTGAACTTAACAAAATAAAAGCATTCAAGTTTTGCAAAGAAGTCATTGTAACACAGTTTAGCAGTAATAAATTAAACTAGAGCTGCAAGCAACTATAAGGGGCCCTCGCAGCCACTTTGGGGTACTTGCACGTTGGGGTACGGGTGCATTGGGATACTGGCACATTCAAAGCCAAATTTCTTACAAAATGGCATAATTAACCTTTACATATGGATTGTTGTTGTTTTTTTTGCCAGGTGTGATGAGTGTGCAAAGCTGTTTGGTTAATGATAAGACCCTCAAAAATCAGCATCCTTTTTTATTTTTTGGCAATGAGTTTCCCCGATTGGCATTTTTAAAAAGTACATATATACACATCATTGTTAGTTTTACTCACAGCACAATATTGCCTTTATTGTCTATAGAGGGCATCAAAAATAAATAAATAAATAAAAAGTACTTATGTATGAATAGGTCTGATGCCACTGAACATTTTGAGTGGTGGAAAGTAAAAAAATATTCATAAATGATTTGGTTATCACACAAAAAGTATAAAAATTTTGGACAAAATACCATATGTCGTAACTTTTTTTGTCGACCCAAGGGCTAAGGTGGCGTTATATTTATAACTGAATATTGTCAAAGAGATACCTTCAGGTCAACCTATAAACATACATTTGAAGTGTGGGATTTTTTTAAGCATATACCAGGGAGTTATTACACATTTCATCTTTCATGGCGGAGGAAATATGAAACACAAAATATGATGCCCCGCCCCCGTAAATAGTATTTCTAAAACTAAAGATTTTCCCCCGCTGTTGATGGGCCAAGTCTAGGCCAAGTTTGAAGTCAATCGGATCAAATGTGTAGGAGAAATGGGCAAAAGAATGCTAAATGAGCTAAAATCTGGAATGAAAAATGGGACGTTCAAAAATGTGTAGCTCACTTCCTGTTCATTTTAGCATATGGCTCCAAGAGACTTTTTTTGTGGGTGTTGGGCTCCCTCATAGACCTACACATTTCTATAGGTCTTGCTTAAAACGTACAACCGGGGCTGCTTTGTTAAAGATTTCTAAGGGGCGGTAGGGAGTTAGTTTTGTCAAAATTGCACACTACATGAAAAAAATTTGTCAGATGTATGTGGCAAGTTTCATGAGTTTCTGTACATGATTAAGCCCTCAAAATTGACGTTGCTTTCTTGGCGAACAGTGCCTTGCCACGCCCACAACAATTCGCTAAAAGTCACAAACTTCGTGTTGTGACATCATGAAGGCCAAAACACTTTTCTGTGCAATAGTGAGATAGATTCAGTTAATGTGGTAGGAGAAAAAAAAGTCTGAGAAAAACGTTTTAAAAAATTGCCTCTGCAAACTGTTGCCGCTTCCCACACGGCCGTCCACTCGCGGAAGCAGCGAGGCAGGCCCCGATCGGGCGGCGGTGGACCTTCGCGAGAGAAAGAGTGGAGGTCCTTCCTGCCACAATAAGTTTTTTTGTGGTTTGGGCACTATCAAGTTTCCCATACTCACTTGACCGGTGTTAAGTCCATGGCAAACTCCTGAAAATTCTATCTGTTCTCGAAAAAAAAAAAAAGGGGATGTTCCATTCCATATTACATTGTACATAAACAACAGACAATATTTTTGTTTGTATTCAACTGTTAACTATAATAATTGTTTGTGCATATGAATGACGTTATCCCGGAAAGAACAGTTAAGAACTAATCGGGCCGCTCTGTTCTGTACAATTTTGAGTTTTTTAAGATCTTTTGCAGAAGCACTTGACCAAATAACAGGACAATATTCCAAATGTGACAAAACAAGTGATCGAACGACAGTATGTAAAATTGTGGGTGGAACAAATTGAGCATTTTCTTGAAATTGTAATGCCCTTGCCCATCTTAGAAACAATATGATCAATCTGATCAGACCAACGCAGTGAATTATCTATTTTCACACCCAGCAATTTGACCTTGGACACCTGGCTCCTTTGATAATTCGTATGTATAAATTAATTACACCTTGTGAATGAATACATTTAAATCAATAACAGCCAGATATTTATTAAAGATAAATCGATAATGATTTTATCAAGTTAGTTGGTACATATAAATTAATTCCACCTAATTAATTGGTGAATCTAAATCTAAATGACTCAGTTATTTAGTATATCTAAACCATCTTTTTTCAGATAGGTAGTAAATTTTTATCAGTTTGCCATGTGAAATTGATTTGGATCCAATCGTCCTGCACTATATTATTAGCCAATCCAAAATATTTCAACCAGTGACTTCATAAATTAGTATTTGATAGTTTTGTTTAAAACTACATAGTTAAATAAATTGTTTTTAATCAAAGTTGAAGTAGTTAAAATATATTTAATTATATTAATTGTAGTGCTGTCAAAGTCAAAAAGTTAATTGATAAATTAATCAAAAAAAATTATCGCATTCATCATGAATTAACGCAGATTAATTGCACTATTAATTTTGTCCATAGATTAGCCTTTAGCGTGACAGCGGATGGCTACGTTTAAGGTAGCACAGGTTGTGTTCGAGCAATAAACATAATTTCATGCATTAAAGTAAAGCATTTAATTAATGTTTGCATATCACATTTATAATATTTGTTCATTTCAAAATATCGGGGTCGTTTTTTCCCCATTTTAAATTATGCAAGTAATTAACTGATAAGAAAAAGAGAATGGGCGTGTGCAGTGGATCAAACATTTTTGAAGGCGTCCTCATAATATTAAATGTCAAAAGAATTAACACTTAACCGGTGCTCTTCAAATTTGGTGGGAAAAATGTTTTGATAAAAAAGTATTTTTTATTAGGCAATTGATCGTGATTAATCAGAATTCTAAAATTTGATTAATCTGATTAAAATGTAATCGTTTGACAGCTCCAATTAATTGTCACTTTGTTGCCTCAATTTATTTAAGTAGATAATGATCAGACTTTATACAGTGCAGTTAGGAGCGTTAAGACATAATTATGCTGACATTGTATTGTACGGCGCCTGTTGCCAATGTTTAACGGTGACTGCTAGTTAACAGCGAGCTACCAGCACCAAGCAGCTGTCTGATTACTTTTCAAAGGCATAAATACTACAGCCCGTAGACAGCTTGTGAGGATTAACGGTTCAGAAAATGGATCGATGGACTGTGCACACTTTGATGCTGACAGCCTGACTAATTTACCGTTCCTACAACAAACTAGGCTTACTCAAATGTGCTATTTATTTTGCCGATAATTGTGCTATTGTGGGTCTGACGTCACTTTAGTTCCATTGACCAAAATCTATGGGGAGAGATTTGTCTAAAATCTCACTGCTTCAAAAGGAAAACAGTTTGCTGACGAGCACAATTTAAATACTTTTTTTTTTTTAAGTTATTCTAAAAATGAAAACCAGTTGGTTGGTAATTATTACATGCATGTGTTTTTTGTCTTTTGTATTTATAATTGTTCTTTAACCAAGAAAGTATATACAGGTATATTTTTACTTCTATCCAAATACACGATTATTTGCTGGAATTAGGATATCAGAATACCAAAATATTTGTTTTGAGGCACGCCCACACGAGTTCTTTCACCACACACCCCTGTCAAAATTAGCTTGCACCCCACAAGCCGTAGACGCTGGACCCTAACTTCAAATTTTTGCTAACACATATTATTATTATTATTATTATTACTACTACTATAAATTCTGTTTGGTCCAAAAAGAACTTACATAATTATAGTGTTTAAAATAATTGTATTTGTCTTAATATTTTTAAATGTTTTAACATTTTCTAGTTTTGAATAAAAAAAAATATCATTTGAATAATCATGATTTCAATTACCAAAATAATTATGATTTTTATTTTTTCCATAATCGAGCACCCCCAACTGATATTGTAGGAAACAAAAGTAAATTGTACATAATCATTTGCAAACAGCTTGTTAAAAAAAACAGAGGAGAAACTGCTTTTAGCTGTGTACAAGTGACACACTCAGTGATGTGAAAATTAAGTGGTTCTGAGAAATTCAATTGTGTGAAGCGTCTTTCATTGTCCAAAAAAGCGCTGTATAAAACTGAACCATTATTGTTAATAATTCTGATCTGAGAAATGTACCAAAGACACTGATAAAAAACTGTAAATTAACAAAGTGCCTGGATGAAGATTCATTTCAAAATAAATAGACATATTGTTGAAAAGTATTGATCAATCAAGTGACAAACAACTCTATTCAACACACCTCGAGCCTGCTTGCAAACAACGTCCAGCAGTTGACGTTGTCGCTCGTTCTCCTCTTGTGCTCCATAAAGCTCCTCTTCGTACTTAACATTCGTTCTTGTGAACATTTTCACACGATATTCCCGAAACTTTACGGTCACACTTGACGTCTGCTGAGCCAATTTGTCATAACAGACACGTCTACTTTTTTGGCGGCTAGGAAGCTAAGCTACGATAAACAGGGCCAAAAGATTTCGACGAGCACTGTCTTGATACAAATTTAACCTGACACGGAATGTAGCAGTTATGTTTTAACTCCAGTAAAGTAGTGACGGAAGCATAGTGTCGATTATTAAGTTCGTTCGGAAAGAATTCAGTAGAAATTATGCAGTGAACGGCGTGTGGCTACGTAAAAGCAGCCTGCAATGGACTATCTCTCTTGTCACATGAAATCTACGGCAACACCAGTTGGACAAATTTCGTGTCACGAATTGTTTTGTTTTTTTTACTAAAATACCACGTTTAAAATTAGATCCATTTAGAGGATTAAAAAAAGTAAATCTTCAAACTGCATTTGGACGATTAAGAAAATTGTTTAGTTCCTGTTCATTGTTGTTGTAAACTCGTGTGCAGTGTATCACGTTCATCTCTCTACATCCGGAGTATGTGGAGTAAACATTTTTGGCTGGAGAGTACTTTAGAACGTACTTGCGAATATGTTAGAACGTACTCACAATTACATTCGAACTTATTTAAATATGTTCAAACATACTCGCGAATATGTGCAAACATACTCGCGAATACGTTCGACCGTACTTGTAGGCTAAATGCTACAAAGTTAGCATACCTTCCATAATGCCACGTGGTTTTATTAGCGCATGCGCAAGTATTATTAGGCATTTGGGCCACATTATGAATTAGTTTGAAAATTAAGAAGAAAAAACATTGTTTGTTTGTAACGTTTACGATTTATTATGTTTGCAGTGCATGATTAAAGGTTCGTCATTTTTCACCCCACAATGCAACGGGGTATTTGCGCACACACAACTGTACTTCATGGAGGCAAGAGTGGACAGGAGCCTCACCGACAGTGAAAAATAATTTTTGGAGCATGTACCGGGGAGTTATTACCAATTTTGTCTTTCATAGCGAAGGAAATATAAAACAAAAAATATGATGCCCCGCCCTTGTCATATAGAAAACTCAAGATGTTTTCCCCTGTTGATGGCCCAGGTCTTGACATGGTCCAGGCCAAGTTTGAAGTCAATTGGATCAAACGTGTAGAGGATGAAAAAAATTGGCAATAATCCTACATTCAAAAATTCGTAGTTCACTTCCTGTTCATTTAAGCATATGGGTCCAAGAGACTTTTTTGTAGGTCTTGGGCTCCCTCAAATACCAATTTTTTTCGTAGATCTTGCTTAAACGTACAACCGGGGCTGCTTCGTTAAAAATTTCTAGGGTGTTCCACGGTGTAGAGGTAGAGTTCGCCAGTCGGCGAGCTGGAGCTGGAGGTGGGGTGGGCGCGGGTGCCCTCGCCGCTACGCTGTCCGGCACCGCGACCTGGGTACGGGGTGTCCCCGGGGTTTGGGGGCGGTTGGGGCTGTGTTGTGGTGGGTGACGGGTGGGGGGCTGTGGAGTGCCTGGTGGGCCTGCCGTGCCCCGTTCTGCTGCGTTGGGCTTGGAGCGGGGGCCGTGTTGAGGTGGGGAGCGCTCCTGAGTTTGCTCCCCGACCGGTGGCCCCTACGGGGCCTGGAGGTTGTACCTTGGCGCTGCCGCGGCCTGGGGGGCCCTGGGGGGGGGTTGTGCTTGCTCTGTCCTGACCGGGGTAGACAGCTCCCCTCTTTGGTGGAGGTTTTCAGGCATGCCAGATACACCACACCAGCATCTACTGAAATTCAATCACAATGTGCTTTTTCCTCCCGAATAAACAATACCGAGCTCTCTCAGAGAAAAAAAGAAAGAAGATAAGATGCCCATGAACTTAGGCTCACGCTGAGGATTATGAGTTAGGAATGAAAAACGATTATTCTTGTTAATTAGTCATTAAATAGGAGACCTGTCATTAACTAGTGAGATTAAAAGGTGATGACGTGTGCAAATAAATTTATCTCAGTTTAATCACATATTTACAAACTTCAACATTTTTTGATCCACTGCACACTCTCGTTCTCATTTTTTAATCAGTTGAATACTTGCATGATTTAAAATTTAAAAAATACACCCGTAGTTTGACATGAAGAAATATTCTGAATGTCATACACAAACATCCCCACCGTTTACAGTGAGAATTAACAACAATTGTCCTTGAATATAAATATAAAATAATATTCTACCTTAAAAACATACACACATTTAAATATAAATATACATTTATGTTTGACTATATTTCGCTGTTGTATAACTAAGTTTTCTGCTGGCGCTTTCGTTTAAGATCGAGAGCTTCGGTTAATGGATGTACGCATGAGCGTTAAACTTAATTTTATTTTTGAAATTTATCGAACTTCCGCTTACTTCTATTTTGAAAAATTCATCCGATTTTCCGCTATCGAGCTCCCCATGAGTAGTGAGGAGTGAGGACTCCAGGCTGCAGCAATACACTCTTGTTTTTTTTTCACGTAACCAGACAGATGACCTCTGCTAAATCATTCTTTCCGATTTTGTGCTGAACCGACTGCGGCCTCCACAAAGGATGCCCTTCACTACTTTGAAGGACTGCAACATCTTTTAAATTAACGTGTGGATAAACTTGTCTCGTTGCACGTTGATGCTTCTCGGCCTAGTTACCTTAGCTTAGCTCGCCGCTAACAAAGAGAAGCACATAACAAAAAGAGACCAAGTGTGACATTGTTGGCATTATTGTGCTAAAATGTATGCGAGAACGACATCAAAGTACGAGGAGGAACTCTTTGGAGTAAAAGAAGAGAACGAGCAACATCTTCAACTGCTGAACGGTGTTTGCGAAGAGCCTCGAGTTGTGCTACACATAGCAGGTTTGTACACTTCTTTCTCTCCATTGCTTAGCAAAAACATCAGTATAAAAAATATCCCTTGTGTACAGCGTACACAGTAAAATAATAGGGCTCATTTACCGCGACATCAGCTGACGTCAACATTCTCCATGTTGCATGTAGCAGCGAACGTAGACGTAACCTGGGACCGACACCTTGCAAAAATACGTGTTCTAAATGGTTTGGATCAGTGTGAAATTCCCAATACAGATTGGAGCAGCAACCCGGACTTACTGCTTCCTTTGTGTGCGCCGGACATTTTCGCGTACGTAGTTGTTGGCAAGAGGAACTAGATGACATGATCGCATGTGACAACCATAACTGTCAGATTCAGTGGTTCCACTTCAGTTGAGTGGGACTAAAACATGCCCCAGCACCCAGCGTGACTTGGTTTTGTCCTTCATGTCAATGCATCACCTGCCTAAAATAATGACCTTTTCAAGTTGATTTATGAGAGGTACATATAAAATAAGTGCTGTGAGTATGTAAATTTTTCAATATTCCTACAATTAGGGATTGTTGTAATTACACATTTTCATGTGCAGTATACACACCTTAAAGCTAAGAAACATTTCACATTTTAATGTTTACATACCTGAAAGCTAGAACCATTTCAGATGGTTGCTGCACATTTTCATGTTTACGTACCTTGAAGCGCGAAACATTTCAGATTGTTGTACTTTTTTTAGCTTGCATGCACCTAAATGTATATATATTTATTAAGTTTCATTTTTACTTTTGCAACATTAATTGATCTTTTTTTTCCTGAAACAAGTGCAAATAAGTTTAGTAGAAAGACAACTGATGAGTAAAAGGACTAACAATTTAATTTCTTACATAGGAGAAACAATACAGAAAGCAGTTGTATTATTGATGTTGCACAACAACACTCGGGCTCAGGTTGGTTAGTGCAGTGTCACAATCTTGTCAACAGCTAGTGATATATTGTCCAAACCATGGCCATCATTTTTTCTTAGCGGCCATTGGCATAAACTAAAATAAAATTTGACATGGCACATGTCATTCGTCTGCTCATCTCTCACTTCTTTGTTTTCTTTGCAACGCTACGATACATACTGAACTGCACGCTAATTTTAGATGTTGATTTCCAATTCTATTTGAGCCATAATTTACTTGTAATGTAAAATTGAAGATATATGTTATAGTTTGGACACGTTTCGAGACCGAAATTGCGATCTCAGACACTGCGGTTTTGAGATCGTCAAAGCTGTGTTTTTTTTAAGTGCTCTCATCCCTCAAGTTCACACATACACTAGCCAGCTCCAAAATGTTTTTGTTTTTTTTAAAGTGCCGCGTCTGTCACACTGTCGACGAGGCACCCGGAGGTACTTTGTTGTTTTGCGGCTGCTTGACCAGTTGTGAACGCGAGGCGCTAAGCTAACTTGCTTTGCGGCAAAACTGTCAGGTTAATAATAAGTCTGTATGCTGTAGCAGCAGCAAACTGCGGGGTGCAGAACGCAGATCCTCTGCTCCGTGGTAACAAATAAACGACTAAAAGTAGCGGTTTCAGCCTCCACACGGACAGTCCCTAAGAGTGCTAATCACTCATGTGAAATGCAGAGCCAGGAATGACCCAAAATAAGTGCTTGGGCGTACAGTAGACTTTTCACAGTAGTCGGGTCAGAACCGCGTTAAAGCGGAGAGCCAGTAACTATGAACAGAACATTTGTACTACAATTAATACGTATTCTAGACTGAAAATAAGATGACGGCTAGCCTGTTAGTACACGTACGAATGGCTGAGCACACTAACTGCTGACGTCAGCCATGATGTCATTTACTTGTATTTGCACTCTTTTCCATCACTGATTTCTGAGATCTACACAGTAATAGGGCTCAAAATTACTACTAATTTTGTTATCAGTGGTTTTTTTTTATATTTAATAGGGGGATACAGACGATACATAACATTTGCCACCTTTGTTATTATTTTACGCATGTGGCCAATGTGATCATCTTAAAGATAAAATACATATCACAATAAAGTGACTTTACTCAACCATGTGTATCTTGTGTCCCGCAGACGTCAGTAAAAAATATCTTTGTCCTGAGCAGCAGGAGCTGGAGTTCCCTGGCGTAAAAGAGGAGGAGGACATGGAGGCTCTTCATGTGAAAGAAGAGGAGCAGCTGCCACCATACATTAAAGAGGAGGAGGATTTCACAGAGTTGCCCGTGACTGGTGTCAATTTAAAGACTGAAGATGAATGTCAATATGACGAGAACAAAGGGGCGCAGCCTTCAAGCAGCAGCTCAAGACAACAAATAACAACAGAAAGCGATGATGACCACCGTGGAGGATCACAAGCAGACAGCTGGTTAGCTCCAATGTCAGATGGTGAAGACACGTCACACTCTCCTCACACTGATGACTATGAACAGTCTGACAGCAAACCTTGGAAATGTTCACACTGTGGAAAAACGTTTGGCTGCAAGAATCAATTAAGAAAACACGTGATTGGCCACACTGGTGACAAACCTTTTAACTGTTCAGTTTGTGGTCAAAATTTTGCTCAGGTGGGAGTCTTAAAAAGACACACAAGAATCCACACTGGTGACAAACCTTTTACGTGCTCAGTTTGTGGTCAAAAGTTTTCTCAGAAAGGAAGCTTAAAAACACACACAAGAACCCACACTGGTGAGAAGCCTTTTGCCTGCTCAGATTGTGGTCAAAGTTTCTCTGAGAAGGGAAACTTAATGAAACACACAAGAACCCACACTGGAGAGAAGCCTTTTACGTGCTCAGTTTGTGGTCAAAATTTTGCTCGCAAGGGACACTTAAAAATACACACAAGAACCCACACTGGAGAGAAGCCTTTTACCTGCTCAGTTTGTGAGCAACATTTTTCTCAGAAGGGAAGCTTAAAAATACATGCAAGAACCCACACTGGAGAGAAGCCTTTTGCCTGCTCAATTTGTGGTCAAAGTTTCTCTGACAAGGGAAACTTAATACAACACACAAGAACCCATCCTGGAGAGAAACCCTTTGCCTGCTCAGTTTGTTGTCAAAGATTCCCAAGTAAGGCTAAAGCTAAGAGGCACAAGTGTGCTGGTGAGAATAGCAGTGATTAATGAAACTATTATGATTATTTTTACCTTATAAGCAAGTGACTAAATGTGTCTTATCCTAAAAGTAGTAGGTCTATATAGTTTATCTTTTCTTTTAATTACTTATGCTATCCGCTTTTTATTTATTTGCTTGAGTTACTCAATCTTGGATGTAAGATCAATTTAAGGAACTTTTGAGTTGTAGCAGCTCTACTGTGAAATTCATTTGAGAGTGATTCCTATGTAGTTTTAATCATTTATATTATTTCTAAAATGTTAATAAATATGCAAAATATTCCTCTTTTAGTTATTTCTAACTTATTTTACAATACCAGAGTGAAAGAATATCTCTTATGTATTTTTTTCTAACTTTAATAAACTTGTTAGCTATTCAGAGAAATTAAGAGTTTAAGTGATTTAAAACATTTTTTTTAAATTATCGGTTTATGAATTAAAGTTAGAGCAACTAGTTTAACAAACTTCCAACTTATTAGTAGAGCTGTCAAACTTATTTTTTTAAATCAAATAAATCACATCTTAGAATTTGGATTAATCACGATTGATTGCTTAATTAAAACTGCTTTTTTTATCAACATTTTTTGCTCGCCAAATTTGAAGAGCACCTGTTGTGTTTATTGTTTCGACATTTAATGTTATGAGGACGTCTTCAACATTTTCATCATGAGATGATTTGGTCCCGCAAAATATTGCAAAAATACCCCCAAGACTTGGCAATTATTGTAAGAGCTTCAATAAAGCCTGTTTGGTCGCTATGAATGATTGTCGAGATGACTGTTTCTAGTCTAGATGCGAAAGCCTTAGTGATAATTTTAATATCAGTGTTATCAGCTTTTATCTTTCCTTTATAGTAGAGTGTGCGAACCCTGCACAATCCAGTTTCTTTGTGGAGGGGAGGGGTGGAGTTTCTTACCTCAAGTCATTTTTACTGTAATCGTTCACTAATCAAAGAAATGACAGGTTGCTAAACAATGCCGGGGCACGTGCAGGTATTCACAGTCACGACAAATCAGAGTCTTCAATTTTTTTGCAATGTGGAAACACCTACGCAAGCGCCAGGAGAACATGTTACAGCCGGACCGGGGGCTGGAGTTTCTTGGTAGTGATAGTTTTTCTGCAGTGAATTATAAACTGGCTTTAGCCTTGAGTATATTCTTCATATAATTTAGGAACGGTTTTGTACTTTTTTCCCCCTGTTTTTCGAGAAGGGACACCTCAGAAACTGGGAAAGGCGCCAAGCCAGGTCACTGCGACACAACAGCCTCGCTCAAGTCACCCATCTAATCATTAAGAGGCCTAATATAACAAGCTCGATTTAAAATAGGTTTGTCTGAAATAATTAGTGAAACACAATCTGTTTTTTAAAAGGTAAGTCAAGTCACACTAATATTAAACTTGTATGGGATTTGCTTCATTATAGTCAAATAGTTGATGAAAGAGGATAAACCATTACTGTTTATAATGGTTGCTGAAATGTTATCTATTTTATTAAGAACCAGTAGGATTAGAGGGTTGAAGGTAATGGAACAGAAAATTGTGATACGTCAATTAGCAGATGATACAACTTAATTTTTAGAGTATGTGGATCAAGTTTTTAGATTTTAATATCTTTAGACTCAGTGGAGTCTTATATGGAGATTTATCGGGCCGGGGGCTGCAGCGGCACAGGCGAACGGGCCGGGGGCCGCTGCCGCACGACGTGCGCCGCTGGAACGGGAACCGGTGGCGGCCGCAGGACGTGCGCCGCCGGAACTGGAAGCGGGCGCTGTACGGGCGCCGCCAGAACTGGCAACGGGCGCTCAACTAGCGCCGCCGGGAAAAAACGGACGCTACGCGAGCGCCGCCAAAGCATCGGCAACGGGCGCTGCAATCAGCGCAGCCGGAAAAACAGGCAACGGGCGCTACACGAGCGCCGTCAGAACATCGGCAACGGGCGCTGTACGAGCGCCGCCAGAACATCGGCAACGGGCGCTGTACGAGCGCCGCCAGAACATCGGCAACGGGCGCTGTACGAGCGCCGCCAGAACTGGGCAACAGTCGCTCCACACGCGCCGCCGGAAACTGGAAGCGGGCGCTGCATGCGCGCCGCCGAAACTGGAACGGTACCTGCCTCTTGGTCCGCTGGGTCCGTTTATGGTGGGATCATTCTGTCACGGTGTGGTCACGGCGCGGCGTGGTGTCTGTCGGCGTGTGAAGTGGAGGACCCAAAATGCAGGGAGGCAGGAGAACCACAGCAGGAGTGCGAAACTGGCGTGCTTTATTTTACAGAAAACACTAACCGGGGTACTGGTTAATGCTAACTAAACAACAAACTGAAAAGATACAAAATCAAAATGACAGCCAGAACTCCGGGGGTGACCGTGACAAGCGGCAATGATCCCACGTCGACTGATCACCACCCGGGAATTAAATACACTCACACTAATTGGGTAACTAGCCACACCTGGGGCCAGGCATAAGTGGCTGAGGGACCGGATTGATCAACCCGGAAGGGCTGGAACCCACTCAGGACTAATCGGGACCCTCAACCAAAACCAGATCTTCCCAGACATGACAACTTGTTAGACAAAAATGGGAACCTGTTGCGACGTGAAGACTTTTGTCAAAAATACCAAATACAATGTTGTCTAACATACAAAGATAACAAATGCAATTCCGATCTCTTTAAGAATGATGGTGAAAGAAGATGTTCGGAATTCTGGAGTCTCTGGAGCATTGGGGGACTGGATTTTTGTGGTTATAAATGTAATAACAAGGTTATCAGGAAAGTGCTGTCAGATGAATATTATTGTAATTTCATTAAAAGGTCATATATTGTGAAACAATTTGATATTCACAAGATTAAAAACATGAGAAACAATTATATATCATTTCCAGTACCCCCCAAAGCAAAAGAGGTCCCATTCAAAATGTTGAACAAAATGTACCTGACAATTGAGTTTTTAAGACTGAGGTTTGATTTTGATGTAAATAATTGTGTGTTCTGTGATGTGGATGTAAAAAACCTGAACCATATTTTCTTTCACTCCAATGTAGCACAATTCCTTCTGGACTAATTTAAGGAGTTGGTTGCAATAAAAAAAAAAATATTTCCCCCTGACAGAAGAGTCGATTTTGTTTGCTGTGTTTCAAGAAGATAAGAAACTAGAATTTGTTTTGAATATTTTGTTGCTTTAGAATATTTTTTATTCACAAGTGCAGATATTTAAAAACAAAACTTTGCCTACTCCACTGGAAATATGACTTTCTACTATCATGTAAATCTTTGAAATTGGTTATTGATAGAAAAGCCCTTAATTTAGTTTCTTTATTGGATATAATTGATTTGTTATAGAAAGTCCTCTTACAAATATAATTTCTGTTGGTCTTAATTTTTATTTTAGTTGTTGTTTTTTTTTTGTTGTTTTTGTTTTGTTTTTTGTTTTTTGTTTTGTTTTGTTTTTTGTTTTGTTTTTTGTTTTGTTTTTTGTTTTGTTTTTTGTTTTGTTTTTTGTTTTGTTTTTTGTTTTGTTTTTTGTTTTGTTTTTTGTTTTGTTTTTTGTTTTGTTTTTTGTTTTGTTTTTTGTTTTGTTTTTTGTTTTGTTTTTTGTTTTGTTTTTTGTTTTGTTTTTTGTTTTGTTTTTTGTTTTGTTTTGTTTTATGTTTAGTTTTTTTGTTTAGTTTTTTGTTTACCTTTTTATTTTCTACGTTCAATTGTATTGTTAGAATACTTATGCTCAGTCTATGTCTAGCAGTTTGTCATTTGATGATACGAGTGCCTTGTGTTTGTTTGTGTATAATTGTTCAATAAAAAAAAACACTGAACTGGGTTGATTTTGACCACAATGCATTGCGAGTATGAAAAACACATGGCGCGAGAATCAAATTAATATATACTATGGAAATAATTTATGCGTTTTAGTTGAAAAAAATTGCAACAAAGGAACTCAAGAACAGTTTTAAAACATTTTCATTCACAATAAATAATCGAATCTTTATGCGCTGGTGCGTCGTAAAAGTTACGGGTCACACTCCACGCCCGGTAGGTGGCGGCAATGCGCCTTTGCGTTGGTTTGCCAAACGCCAAACAAACTCCAGTAGAAGAAGATCACCCGGAGCATGGCATTACATGGGTAAAGTTGAACGTTGCTTGCAATCGGCCAATGAGTGAAAAACGAATTGTTGCCGATAGTACTGAACGGGCTCGACACAGTACTTCACGTTCACTAACGTTTGTGTTCGGGTTAACTCGTCTCGTTGCGCGTTGAAGCTTCTCTGCCTAGCTTAATTTAGCTCGCTAGCTGCTAACCAAGACACGCGTTTGGTAGAAAGTGTTGAGATTCTCCTGTTAAAATGTGCGCAAGAATGACAGCAAAGTACGCGGAGGAACTATGTGGAACAGAAGAGGAAAACGAGCGTTGTCGTCAACTAGTGGACGCAGTCAGACTTTGCCAGCAGCCACGTGTTGTGTTACACGGAGCAGGTTTGCACACTTTTTACTTTCACTTGCTTATTAGCATTTAGTAAATGCCGTTTACTAGTGATAAAGAAATATATGCCAAAAGAATAACATCTTAAATGGAACTATTCCTGTAAGCATGATTGTACCATGTAAAGGAGAAGAGGTCACATTGTTGGATAAGGTTGTGTTTGATTTCTTGTGTCTTGCAGACATCAGTGAATATGTTTGTCCTGAGCAGCAGGAGCCAGAGCATCTTCACATTAAAAAAGAAGAGGAGGATGAAGAGGCCCCCCACTTTAAAGAGGAAGAAGAGCAGCAACAGTCTCCTTTCATCAAAAAAGAGGAGGAGCCAGAGCACTCTTGCATGAAAGGAGAGAGAGAAGACCCTCCCGACATCAAAGAGGAGCAAGAGGAGAAGGATGTCTATATGTTGCCATCAACTTGTGTCTCCTTGAAGAGTGAAGATGGTGCAAGTGAGGTGAGCAGAGGGGCGGAGCCTCCAAGCACCTGCTCATGTCAAAAAATGACAACTGAAGGTGATGGAGACCACTGTGGAGGATCACAAGCAGACGGCCTCCTAGCTCCACGATCAGATAGTGACGACGCTATGTCACACACTCTTCTCGATGAAGAGTCTGAAGGTAATATGGCATGTCAGACTGACAACAAGCGCTGGAAATGCTCTCGGTGTAGGAAAACTTATGCTCATAAAAGCTGTTTGAAAGAACACATGAGAATTCACACTGGTGAGAAACCTTTTGCCTGCTCAGTTTGTGGTCAAATATTCTCTCATAAGGGAAGCTTAAAAAAGCACACAAGAACCCACACTGGTGAGAAACCTTTTGCCTGCACAGTTTGTGGTCAAAAATTCTCTGAGAAGGGAAACTTAAAAATGCACACAAGAACTCACACTGGTGAGAAACCTTTTGCCTGCTCAGTTTGTGGTCAAAAATTCTCTCAGAAGGTAAACTTAAAAATGCACTCAAGAACCCACACTGGTGAGAAACCTTTTGCTTGCTCAGTCTGTGGCCAAAGATTCTCTCAGAAGGAAAGCTTAAAAATGCACTCAAGAACCCACACTGGTGAGAAACCTTTTGCTTGCTCAGTTTGTGATCAAAGATTCTCTTGGAGAGCAAGGTTAGAAATTCACACAAGAACACACACTGGTGTGCAACCTTTTGCCTGCTCACTTTGCGGTCAAATATCCTCTCATAAGGGAAGCTTAAAAATACACATGAGAACCCACACTGGAGAGAAACCCTTTGCCTGCTCAGTTTGTGGTCAAAGCTTCTCTCAAAGGGGAAACTTAAAAATTCACACAAGAACACATACTGGTGAGAAACCTTTTGCTTGCTCAGTTTGTGATCAAAGATTCTCTCGGAGAGCAAGCTTAGAAATTCACACAAGAACACACACTGGTGAGAAACCTTTTGCTTGCTCAGTTTGTGATCAAAGATTCTCTCGGAGAGCAAGCTTAGAAATTCACACAAGAACACACACTGGTGAGAGCCTCCTATGGGCAAGTGTTGAGAATTAGCGCTGGTGCAAAAATATTTTAACCAATGCATGCACTTAATGCTATGATGTCCATAAGAAGTGATTGATTAGATGGACTGTGAAGAAACTGATGTTTCATGGGAAGGTTAAATGTGATTCTCAATGAAATACAAATCAGCCTTCTTTGTCAATGAACTGGGTTAGATATGTTGACTTCCAAGCTATTCAGTGTTCAAAGTCCCTTTTATGTTATTTTTATTGTGAATGTTTTGGTATGATTATCATTCTATAATTTTCAATGTGATTCATTGCTGTATGCCTTATATCTAACTATGTTCTGCTTCCTCTATTGTAGAATTGATAATTTGTAGTTTTTTGTTATTAATCATGCACAAATTATAATAACCTACATCAGGATTTTATTTCTCAAATGTTTTTGTTACTCTTTAGGCATGAGACGTGGAGGAAACTCGGAAAATAGCACATTTAAGAATCTATGTAACACGGGTGATTGGAAATATATGCCAAAAGTATAACATCTTAAATGGAACTATTCCTGTAAGCATGATTGTACCATGTAAAGGAGAAGAGGTCACATTGTTGGATAAGGTTGTCACTGTGTGCTGTGCCCTGGCAAATCCCTGTCCAACTGTCGTGTCGATGCATAGATGACCCAAGATGTACAGGTGTTTCGATTTTTATTATTTGTGTGCAACCTAAACTTGTAAACATTCTTTTTTTTTTTAACCATAATAAAAGAAAAATCACCAAGACTTGTAAACATTCTTTAAGCATAAAAAATGGTCATGTACTTAAGCAAATAAGTTAAACTCTTTAAAGTGTACATTTGTGAACAGTGCAAAATTACAACACAAGGAAAAGCTAACATGTATGGTTAGTACAGAGCTAGTAACATTAGGTGCTTAGCTTTATTTGTGAGGTAAACTGAAATATTGAAAAACAGGCTTAAATTAACAGACATATGTTTTTTAATTCGAACACTGAGGGCAAATCCAAAAATCTGACTGAGCTGTTGTGAGGTGTAAGCCAACACAACTCAAATAAAACCTTCATTTTTTTCCTTTTTTTTTCTTGGAGAGCTCAGTATTGTTCATTCGGTAATTTTACCGATTTGGATTTGGATTTGAACTTTTTCAATATTTGAGGAATGGATTATTTTTACCTTATAAGCGAGTGACTAAATGTGTCTTATCCTAAAAGTAGTAGGTCTATATAGTTTATCTTTTCTTTTAATTACTTATGCTATCCGCTTTTTATTTCTTTACTTGAGTTACTCAATCTTGGATGTAAGATCGATTTAAAGAACTTTTGAGTTGTAGCAGCTCTGTACTGTGAAATTCATTTGAGAGTGATTCCTATGTAGTTTTAATCATTTATATTATTTCTAAATTGTTAATAAATATCCAAAATATTCCTCTTTTAGTTATTTCTAACTTATTTTACAATAATACTAGAGTGAAAGAATATCTCTTTTATGTTATTTTTTTCTAACTTTAATCAGCTTGTTAGCTATTCAGAGTAGTTAAGAGTTTAAGTGATTTAAACAATTTTTTTTTAAATTATCGGTTTATGAATTAAAGTTAGAGCAACTAGTTTAAAAAAAACTTCCAAGTTATTAGTACAGCTGTCAAATTTATTTTTTTTAAACAGATAAATCACATCTTAGAATTTGGATTAATCACGATTGATTGCTTAATTAAAACTGCTTTTTTTAATCAACATTTTTTGCTCACAAAATTTGAAGAGAACCTGTTGTGTTTATTGTTTAGACATTTAATGTTATGAGGACGTCTTCAACATTTTGTGATCCACTGCACACTCTCATCCTTTTTTTTTTTAAAATCAGTTAATTACTTGCATAATGTAAAATAAAATAAAAAATACACCAGTAGTTTGACATGAACAAATATTCTGAATGTCATACACAAACATTTATTAAATGCTTTTAGGCATTTAGTTATGTTTATTGCTCAAACACAATCTGTGCTACCTTTAAGTAACCATCCGCTGTCAAGATAACTGCTAATCTGTGGTCAAAATTAATAGTGTGATTAATCTGTGTTAATACATGATTAATACAATATTTTTTTGTAAGTAATTAGTTAGCGCTTTAACTTTGACAGTACTACTGGGACTAGCTTTTTTGGGATGATTTGACAATAGAACTATTAATCAACATAGTTTATAGTTTCTATCTTGTACTTAAGTTTTGCCCACTTAGTAGAGTTAAAGGGTCAGTAATGTGAAAAATCAACATGTTTGGAGCCATGTTAAAATTATAATTATTATTACTTATAAGACGCAAAACAAATCAATTCTTATTTGTTAAATGTATTGAAAGTTTGTTTTTATTTATTTATTTTAAGCAAAAAGCTTTGACGCTTCAACAAAATAGCTGCATTGGAAGGTTCTGGTGGGAACAGGCTGCTTGGCTCGGTTACTGCTCCTCTGTGTTGTGTCCATCAAACATCGATATTATTGGGGCAACTATTTTATTGTTGGAACAAAAGCGACCAGGGAAAGGTTAGTTTTTACAGGTCATTTATCACCGCCATTAGCTCTGCGTGCTAAACTAGCATTGGCCACTACTAACGTTAGCCAACTAGCTGAACAAACTCCCGAAAATGTCGGCCGGCAAAAGAATGAAGAAGAAGAGGCCCTCTGAAGAAGCTTACGCTAAAGCGCTCCACTGCGGCTCAGAAGATGACGACGGAGGAGGTAAATGTGCTTTAGCTCTTTCTAACTACTGCTCCGTGAATCTTTTGCTCCCTTCCACATTAGCGTCACAAGAGAAAACTCCAAGTGAGAAAAATGCTCCGTTGAGAAAAAGAACAGCTGCTGACTTTAAAGATGAAGACGTTGCTGTTGGGTAGTCTGACAATTTACTTCATTTTTCCACAATTCAATATTTCTTTAATTATTTAGTCATGATTTAGAGCTGCTAGCTAATGAGCTCAATGGTTTGTTTGTAGGAGTAAAGTTAACAACATGTTGGAGTGCTTTGGAGGTAAGAACGCACTTGTCATGAACAATTTCAATGTCCGCCCAACACTATATTTTGTGAGTTTTGTTCATTTAAAAAGGTAATAAAAACATCTACAGATAATAATAGCAAACCAGCTTTTTTTTATTGTAGAAAAACAGGACATTGTTTGAAGTTTCCATTGCAGAATATTTGCAACAATTTGACAACATCAAATCAATTTAAATGACATGATTATTTTGCAAAGTTACCCACACCATCCACTGAAGGTTTGCAATGTTGTCAAAGGTGAGGGAATCATTCCGTCCCGCAGGTTCACCTCGGTGTGAAATGTCATTTTGGACAACATTGTCCATCATCCAACAATGTGTGTGCTTCCGTCCTGTGTTGTGTACGTGTGTTCAATCATCTTTGTGTGTGTGTGTGTGTGTGTGTTTGTGTGTGTGTGTGTGTGTGTGTTGTGTGTGTGTGTGTGTGTGTGTGTGTGTGTGTGTGTGTGTGTGTGTGTGTGTGTGTGTGTGTGTGTGCGTGCGCACAGCCGACATCAACAAGTTGATGCTCACCAAGCGCAAGCGTCTGGAAAGCCTGACCAAGATTTACATGAACGGAGGGCAGCAGAAAATGGAACAAATGTGGAACAACTACCACAAGCAAAGGTACTGTATGATATTTTTGCGTGTGCATGACGTCATGTATCGTCCAACACGCCTCTTGTGCTCTACCTGGCTCAATGACGTGGTGCTGGTGTGCATGTGTGCAGGCAGAAGATGACTCAGGAGTGTTCTCAGCAGTTGTCGTCAGCCCTGCAGCAGTGGCAAATGGAAGTGGAGCAAATGAAGGAGCAGGAGGAGAAGCTCAATGTGCGAGCACACATACACACAAACACACGAAACGATACATGAGGCATGTGACTAGAGCTGAGACATTTGTACAATTTTCTTTTGGGACTTCTTGACTTGAAAGTACAGACCACTTTGATCACATAGAAGGGGGAAAAATACGTTATATCCTACATCTAATATATTAAGGGTGGTCATCTCTCCAATAAAAGACAGTTTGTATATCTAGATGCATGGGATGCGATACGATTCAAGGAGGGTTAAATTAAGTGGGCTTATGATTCAATTTGATTTCATTTCATTTGATTCGGTCCAGCTCATATAACGCAATTGACATTCTATGGATGAATTTGTCAGTACTGTGAATGGGGCATCTCGACTGCTACTTAACACTGCAACATGTTACACAACAAACCAGTAACTCAACCACAATTGAGGCATTTTCTGCACTGGCAATTTCAAACAATGTCCTGTTTTTCTACAATAAAAAGATAGACATTTGATATAATGTTTTTTTCCCCAAAAATCTGATACATCAATAAAAAAGGGGAAAAAAATCTTTGACAAGTCGTTAGTGAGCAGCTCCAAAAAAATTGCAGGTAATCTGTGTGATTGGCTCTTTGAAGGTCTTATCATGCAGCTCTCCACTCCATGTGACACCGTGTGTGTGTTTTCAGAATCTGATGATCCAGCAGCAGAATGTGGTCCAGCAGAGCAAAGTTCTTCAGAAGCAGAAAGTGGAGGCCATGCAAGGGCTCTTCAAGCACTTTGTCAAGGTCAAAACAGCAACAGGCAGCTTTCCTGTCAGGATTTCACATTTTTAGTTTGGAATGTGAAGTCTATGGAAGGTTGGACACACACACACACACACACTTCCGTCTTCCTTCTACAAACACGTTTTTAACCTTCAGGCCTTGTTGGGTTTGATATATATATATATATATAGTCTAGAAATTTTAAGATTTTTGTGTGGGAATGTTTTTCTGCAGACGGCAACGAACGCTTCATTCAGCCTGTTTACTTATAAATTCACCCAAACAAAACATATGAGCTCATCTTTCAAAACAGGTGGCAGCACTTCTTGTGATTAAAATTTCGATGCCTTCTTAAAGGTGCATTGTGCCGTTTAAAAAGATAATATTAAAGCTTTTTCTACATCATGCATGCTCTACCAATGCCCAGATGAGTACGAAGAGCGCTGACTGCAGCTATCAGCTTTTATCTTTCCTTTATCGTAGAGTGTGCGGACCCTGCACAATCCAGTTTCTTTGTGGAGGGGAGGGGTGGAGTTTTTCTTACCTCAAGTCAGGTCTTCTTTTGTCACCTGTGGCTGTCTTTTTAAATACGTTTTCACAAACTTGAATCCAAAAGTCAGATTCCGGAGCTATAGACAAGTCTGTCTCCCATTTTGAGATGGGTAAAGACATTTTATCAGTATATGAAAGTAACTTCTATATTTTTGAGAGTCTTTTTGTTGTTGTCGGAGAAAGCTTGGTAATATCTTTAGCTAAAACAGGCGGTTGGAGCGTACCCCGAAGTGTTGGAATTTGTTTCTTTATCATACTTTTAACTTGCAGATAATGTAAAAAAAATCTGTTTTTTATTTTGTATATTTGGAGCAAGGATGTATATGATATAAACATATTATCTGAGAAGAGATGTGCAATTCTTTTCTGCTCCCACACACCTAAATAAAACGATTGGTTGCTAAATTGAAAGTCGGGGTTATGCCATAGGGGAGAAAGCCCGCAGGGCTCCAATTGGGCTTTTGTAATTTCTAGTGCCTTCCACCAGGCGGTCAGGGTGGCGGAAATCATTAGGTTTTTAAAACAATGATGTCGCTTAATCGATGTTGTAATAAAGAGTAAATCTAGAAGTCTGAGGTTATTACAATCCTTCTGTTCTAGTTCCAGCCAACAGTTAGTATCTCTGTTGGGTTGTGCCCATAAAATGATATATTGTAGCTGGTTAGCTATATAGTAGTGCATAAAATTTGGTGCCTGTAGACCTCCTTTGGACTTACTTTTCTGAAGAGTAGATGGACTCATCTTTGCTTTTTTTTTAATTCCAGTAAAATTTTGTAACTGCCGAGTCCAACAACTGGAACCAGTTAGCCGTAGGTTTAAATGGAATCATTGAGAATTTTTTTTTTCTTTTGGGTAAAACTTTCATTTTAATGGTGGCTATTCATCCTATTAGAGAAATAGGAAGATTATTCCAGCGCTAAAAGTCACTATAAATGCTATCCAGAAGTGGAGTAAAGTTTAAATGAATTAAATCAGTTAATTTAGGTGAGATTTTTATGCCTAAGTATTTTAAATTACCTATAGGAAATGAGTAGTGTGGGTCCTGGCTTGCAGGGTTCCATGAATTTTCTGTAATAGGTAGTAGTGTTGCTTTTGTCCAGTTAATATCAGAATAATCTGATAAATGTGAGAATTTAGTTATTAACTACTTATTAATTACTTCCCCTAACGAAATAGCAGGCTTTTCTAAATAAAGTAAAATATCATCGGCATATAGATTAATTTTGTGTTCTGTTACCCCAGAGTGAATTCCTTGAATCCTTCTTTCCTGGCGTATGGCTAATGCAAGCGGTTCAATAAATATTGCAAATAATAAAGGGGACAGTGGACATCCCTGTCTTGTGCCTCTCTGTAGAGTAAAACTCTGAGATATAATCCCATCAGTAGTAACTGTAGCTTTAGGAGAATCATACAATACTGACACCCAGTGAATAAATGACTTCCCAAAGCCAAATGTATTTAAAACAACAAAGAGGAAGGACCAGTTAACTTTGTCGAAAGCTTTTTCTGCATCCAATGATATAATAACTGCCTTTTTATCATGCCGCTGTGACATGCTAATAAGGTTAAAGAGCCTCCTAATATTATTAGTAGAGTGACGACCTTCAATAAAGCCTGTTTGGTCGCTATGAATGATTGTCGAGATTACTGTTTCTAGTCTAGATGCGAAAGCCTTAGTGATAATTTTAATATCAGTGTTATCAGCTATCAGCTTTTATCTTTCCTTTATAGTAGAGTGTGCGGACCCTGCACAATCCAGTTTCTTTATGGAGGGGATAGTGCACGTACTCGCACGCGCACCATGAACGAGCCTGTCACAGATGGCTGCAGTTACGCTTTGGGCCAGAGGTGGCAGTCACGAGTAAAAAACAAAGTGACAAACTGCGCAAAGATCCTTTAACTATAACCCCTTTCAGCATCTGCGTTTAAGATGTGAATTTGATTGGAGCTGTCAAAATGAATCCTTTACAATAATTGCTTAAGTAATTTTTTCAGATTTTTCAGGAAACACACAAAATTTAATCATTTTCATCATGAGGAGATGATTTGGTCCCTCAAAAAATTGCCCAAAAATCCCCAGACATGGCAATTATTGTAAGAGGTTGACGATTTGGTAAATGGCGAAACCCTGCAGCAGGATACCTGACAGCCATACATGCTTTAAACATCTACAATGGCTTTAGACTTTGTTTGCGCTCTCACATTTGTACAAAGAAATGCTGGACAGTTTAACCACCATTTAATTGAACTAATTGGTAGGAGAGTTCGTCTGTTAGAGACGATTGTCTTTTACTTTGAAGTACTTCTTTTATGGCCTAAAATGGTCTAGAATTATTGTGAATACATTTTGAAAAGCTTGAAATTGTTTGACAGTTTATCCAAAATCGGAGGGGGATTTTGGGCGTGAAGTTGATTGCTTGAGCCGCGTACCGGGTGCGCTTCCTTTTTCACCGCCGTTATGATTCATTGTTATTTATTACATAAGGCCTTTACGAAAATAAAAATCAGCTGTATACTGTACCAAAAACAGAATGTCTAAGAGACTTGACTAGATAGCACCTACTGCTATACGCTCCTTTGAGCTACTACGCTAACATCCATGCATTCTATTAGCTTTGATGGGACGGTCGGGCCTGCCATCATGGCCGCCACGTAGGCACATCTATTATGGACAATGTGCCACGGAACTTTGTTTCTGTTTCCGGTTTGCGACGTGTGGGCCGCGTCCCAGTACTTGCGCTTCCGCCTTTGTGCCCCTCGGTTGCGCGTTCCCGTCGACGGGTGCGAGGCTGTGAGTGTGTAGTGTCTGTCTCAGTGTCCGAAGCTTTTCAGATAGCCGAGACTTCCCTCCCACAAATGAGCGGGAGCGCGGGGGTGGGGGTGCGAGTGTTGGAACGCGACCAGCAGTGGCCGTAAACGGCGCTGATGTGTAAAACCCGGAAGTCCGTGGTATCTACCCCATTGCGGCCAATTCAGGAAATAACAGACTTTTGAGCATGTGGACATCTGAAAAAAATAATGTGAGTATTCACGTTTGTCCATCTCATTTCATTCGATGGCCTCCCCAACTTTCATCACATTTGCATCAACACAAACTGAAATAGTTCAAATCAAGGAAGTGAGTTGGACTCAAACATTTAAATGGAATCTTCTTGTTTTTCTTCTCGTTGCGCCGTTTGGCATATGCAGAACATGGGGGAGATGGAGAAGAGCCACGAGGACGTCCTGCATCGGGCACAGCAGGAGCTGAAAAAGGAGATGGCCACCATGCAGAAGAAGATCCTCATGGACACTGTGAGTCGAATCGAGTCCTGCCGCTGACATGAAATCATCTTGCACTTTGTCCCTTGGCAGCAACAACAGGAAATGGAGTCCGTGCGCAAGTTCCTGCAGACCATGCTCTTCTAGACTCCTCTCAACTCATCTTGCTCATGTTACCGGACGGTGTCATCATTTCTTCTTCTTGGCCATGCGTGTTTTTCTGTTCAGTGTTGAAAAGATGACATCAAGCGCTTCATTCTTGGTGTCTGTACACTTAAGCAACCTCTAGGTGGCACTGTTGTTCTCCTAGTGCAAGGAAAAACTGCAAATGTTTCACTCTGGTTTTGGGAATATAAACTATAAACCCTCAATTTCATTTGCTGTCATTTTTACTGTAATCGTTCACTAATCAAAGAAATGACGGGTCGCTAATCAATGCCGGGGCACGTGTAAACAAGTATTCACAGTCACGGCAAATCAGAATGTGGAAACACCTACGCAAGCGCCAGGAGAACATGTTACAGCTGGACCCGGGGGCTGGAGCTTCTTGGTAGTGAGTTTTAGAGTGATAGTTTTTCTGCAGTGAATTATGAGCTTGTATTTCTAAATAGATTAAATTTAAATTAATGATTGTCCTAGGGTACATTAAACTGGCTTTAGCGTTGAGTATATTCTTCATATAATTTAGGAACAGTTTTGTTGGTTTTGTACATTTTTTTCCTGTTGATTGAGAAGGGACACCTCAGAAACTATGGGAAAGGCGCCAAGCCAGGACAGGTAACAGCGACGGCCTAGCTCAAGTCACCCATCTAATCATTAAGGGGCCTAATATAACAAGCTCAAAAAATAAAATAAAAACCAACTTCAGGTTATTTGGGTTTTGAGAAGAAATTTATTGACATGATTGGAATGCTTTATAAATGGATTAATAGTTCAGTAGCCTTAGGTCATGGCACTTCCCCCAGGTTTGACATTGAGATGAATTCGACAGGGTTGTGGGAGTTCACCATTACTGTTTATAATGGTTGCTGAAATGTTATCTATTTTATTAAGAACCAGTAATGGAGCAGAAAATTGTGATAAGTCAATTAACAGATGATGCAACTTAATTTTTGGAGTATGTGGCTCAAGTTCCACTGGCTCTCCAAGCTATTGATGTTTTCTCAAAGGCTTCTGGTTTACAACTCGAAAAAATGGGAGATTTTGCCATTACATGGTTGTCATTTGCAATCTGTGTGGGGTATAGAGGTAAAAAAAAGAAAGTCAAATACTTGGGGGTTGCTATCTCTGATGACAAAATGATGTCAGAAAAAAATTCATATCCGTGAAACTGGACACATGTCAATCTGTTTTAAACAGATGGCTGTTTTGAACGGAGTCTTGAAGTTAAAATGGCTGGAATCTTTAAATGTAGGTCACTACCGGTTAAACTTTCTGATTTTCATCAACAAGTACTTCTCCATGGGAAATTATTGTACTGCCATAATTTTACTCCACACAATACCCCAATCTGGAATAATCAATATATATTGCACAACAGGACATCCGTTTTTAGGGTAGAATGGAATTCAAAAGGGCTGTTGCGCACTTGTTAGACAAAAATGAGAACCTGTTGCGACGTGAAGACTTTTGTCAAAAATACCAAATACAATGTTGTCTAATATACAAAGATAACAAATGCAACTCCGATCTCTTTAAGAATGATGGTGAAAGAAGATGTTCGGAATTCTGGAGTCTCTGGAGCATTGGGGGACTGGATTTTTGTGGTTATAAATGTAATAACAAGGTTATCAGGAAAGTGCTGTGAGATGAATATTATCGTAATTCCATTAAAAGGTCATATATTGTGAAACAATTTGATATTGACAAGATTAAAAACATGAGAAACAATTATATATCATTTCCAGTACCCCCCAAAGCAAAAGAGGTCCCATTCAAAATGTTGAACAAAATGTACCTGACAATTGAGTTTTTTAGACTAAGGTTTGATTTTGATGTAAATAATTGTGTGTTCTGTGATGTGGATGTAAAAAACCTGAACCATATTTTCTTTAACTCCAATGTAGTACAATTCCTTCTGGACTAATTTAAGGAGTTGGTTGCAATCAAAAAATATTGATTTCCCCCTGACAGAAGAGTTGATTTTGTTTGCTGTGTTTCAAGAAGATAAGAAACTAGAATTTGTTTTGAATGTTTTGTTGCTTTAGAATTTTTTTTATTCACAAGTGCAGATATTTAAAAACAAAACTTTTCCTACTCCACTGGAAACATGACTTTCTACTATTTTGTAAATCTTTGAAATTGGTTATTGATAGAAAAGCCCTTAATTTAGTTTCTTTACTGGATATAATTGATTTGTTATAGAATGTCCTCTTACAAATATAATTTCTGTTGGTTTTAATTTTTATTTTAGTTGTTTTTTGTTTGTTTTTTTGTTTACCTTTTTATTTTCTACGTTCAATTGTATTGTTAGAATACTTATGCTCAGTGTATGTCTAGCAATTTGTCATTTGATGATACAAGTGCCTTGTGTTTGTTTGTGTATAATTGTTCAATAAAAAAAAACACTGAACTGGGTTGATATTGACCACAATGCATTGCGAGTATGAAAAACACATGGCGCGAGAATCAAATTAATATATACTATGGAAATAATTTATGCGTTTTAAGAGGAGGATGAAGAGGCCCCCCACTTTAAAGAGGAAGAAGAGCAGCAACAGTCTCCTTTCATCAAAAAAGAGGAGGAGCCAGAGCACCCTTGCATGAAAGGAGAGAGAGAAGACCCTCCCGACATCAAAGAGGAGCAAGAGGAGAAGGATGTCTATATGTTGCCATCAACTTGTGTCTCCTTGAAGAGTGAAGATGGTGCAAGTGAGGTGAGCAGAGGGGCGGAGCCTCCAAGCACCTGCTCATGTCAAAAAATGACAACTGAAGGTGATGGAGACCACTGTGGAGGATCACAAGCAGACAACCTCCTAGCTCCACGATCAGATAGTGACGACGCTATGTCACACACTCTTCTCGATGAAGAGTCTGAAGATAATATGGCATGTCAGACTGACAACAAGCGCTGGAAATGCTCTCGGTGTAGGAAAACTTATGCTCATAAAAGCCGTTTGAAAGAACACATGAGAATTCACACTGGTGAGAAACCTTTTGCCTGCTCAGTTTGTGGTCAAATATTCTCTCATAAGGGAAGCTTAAAAAAGCACACAAGAACCCACACTGGTGAGAAACCTTTTGCCTGCACAGTTTGTGGTCAAAAATTCTCTGAGAAGGGAAACTTAAAAATGCACACAAGAACCCACACTGGTGAGAAACCTTTTGCTTGCTCAGTTTGTGATCAAAGATTCTCTCAGAAGGTAAACTTAAAAATGCACTCAAGAACCCACACTGGTGAGAAACCTTTTGCTTGCTCAGTTTGTGATCAAAGATTCTCTTGGAGAGCAAGCTTAGAAATTCACACAAGAACACACACTGGTGTGCAACCTTTTGCCTGCTCAGTTTGTGGCCGAAGATTCTCTCACAAGTTTCAGGTCAAGAGACACAAGTGCTGGTGAAGAACGCAGTAATCAAGAAGCTTGCAATGAAAATGTAAATGTTTTGTACATTTAATCGTAAATGTAAAAGTTTTTACTAAGGTAAATATTTACAAAAACTTACATTATTTTATTTTTTTCTGGCATGATTTTTTTGTATCATCTTGTAGTCTTTGTATATTCTAAAAGCCTCCTATGAGCAAGTGCTGAGAATTAGCGCTGGTGCAAAAATATTTAAAGCAATGCATGCACTTAATGCTATGACGTCCATAATAAGTGATTGATTAGATGGACTGTGAAGAAACTGATGTTTCATGGGAAGGTTAAATGTGATTCATTGCTGTATGCCTTATATCTAACTACGTTCTGCTTCCTCTGTTTCAGAATTGAGCATTTGTATTTTTTTGTTATTAATCATGCACAAATTATAATAACCTACATTGGATTTTATTTCTCAAATGTTTTTTTTACTCTTTAGGCATGAGACGTGGAGGAAACTCGGAAAATAGCACATTTAAGAATCTATGTAACACGGGTGATTGGAAATATATGCCAAAAGTATAACATCTTAAATGGAACTATTCCTGTAAGCATGATTGTACCATGTAAAGGAGAAGAGGTCACATTGTTGGATAAGGTTGTCACTGTGTGCTGTGCCCTGGCAAATCACTGTCCAACTGTCGTGTCGATGCATAGATGACCCAAGATGTACAGGTGTTTTGATTTTTATTATTTGTGTGCAACCTAAACTTGTAAACATTCTTTCTTTTTTTTTTTAACCATAATAAAAGAAATATCACCAAGACTTGTAAACATTCTTTAAGCATAAAAAATGGTCATGTACTTAAGCAAATAAGTTAAACTCTTTAAAGTGTACATTTGTGAACAGTGCAAAATTACAACACAAGGAAAAGCTAACATGTATGGTTAGTACAGAGCTAGTAACATTAGGTGCTTAGCTTTATTTGTGAGGTAAACTGAAATATTGAAAAACAGGCTTAAATTAACAGACATGTTTTTTAATTCGAACACTGAGGGCAAATCCAAAAATCTGACTGAGCTGTTGTGAGGTGTAAGCCAACACAACTCAAATAAAACCTTTCTTCATTTTTTTCTTTTTTGTTCTTGGAGAGCTCAGTATTGTTCATTCGGTAATTTTACCGATTTGACATGTCATCATCATTGCTCTCTTTTTTAAATTTTTATTTATTTTTATTTTGTATGTGCATGTAAGCAGACAGCTGGTCAGCTCCAATGTCAGATGGTGAAGACACGTCACACTCTCCTCACACTGATTGATGACTATGAACAGTCTGACAGCAAACCTTGGAAATGTTCTCACTGTGGAAAAACTTTTGGCTGCAAGTATCAATTAAGAAAACACATGATTGGCCACACTGGTGACAAACTTTTTACGTGCTCAGTTTGTGAGCAAAATTTTTCTCAGAAGGGAAGCTTAAAAATACACACAAGAACCCACACTGGAGAGAAACCCTTTGTCTGCTCAGTTTGTTGTCAAAGACCAAGTAAGGCTAAAGCTTAATGAGAGGCACCAGTGTTCTGGTGAGAATAGCAGTGATTAATGAAACTTGATATGATCTCATTAATGAATTTACATTTAAAATGGTGCTGAAATCATGTCTTCCGCTGAATGAATGCATGATTTGTGTCCTTGTGTTGTATGTGTCTTGAGTTACCCTATTTTGAAATTGAATTTGTAATTAAAATGGCCCTATGTATATATAGAGAAATGTACCACAAGTATAATGAAACATTTTGATGTAATGGATGAGTCACATAAAGTCATGTTTAAGATGTGATGTATTTTTGAATTGTATTGGGTTGAAGCTAGAGTTTGCTAAAGAAAGTAGAACCAGCACCCACATTAGAACACAAATTGGTTGTTAGTTAAATTAGTAAAGTAAATTAACCACATATAAGGTATGCCATGCTTCACATAGTCATATTTAATAATTATTTGATAAATACACATACTTAATCAATACGTACACATATTTAATCAATATACGGTATTTTTGTTTGCTGATATATTGAGTTCTATATATGCTTCTGGTTGGGTCCTTAGTCTGCTGTTTTATATAAGGCCCCAAGTTTCATAGGCAGTTGTGCACAGTAGATTACAGGCACCACATAATTAACCAGTAACAGCTTGCGCTCATTAGTTAAGAATGATAAGATCCATATGAATTTAGGCTCACACTAATATTTATGAGTTAGGAATGAAACATGATTGTTCATGTTAATTAGTCATTAAATAGGAGACCTGTCATTAACTAGTGAGGCTAAAAGGTGATGACGTGTGTAAATACATTTATCTCAGTTTAATCACATATTTACAAACATGAACATGATTTTAGTGTGATATCTTATGACACATTTGTATGGTGAAGTGAATTAATTTAATTATAACTGTTTGATTTATAATATTACTATTTAGAAGTGGACATAACTGCTTTCATTTACTCAGTATGTCTCTGTATTAGAGTTTAAGGTGATGTGGGGAGTTGAAGCGAATGTGTTAAATAGATTCCTTTGTCTTTACAAAACCAGTTGGGCAAGAGGGGGAAGGGACATCTCTGGGGGCTCTGAAAACAACGTAAATCCTTATCTTGAAACAAGAGGGGGAAGTTTGGTGACGTGTATTGATGTATCATGTGACTGTCTGAGAAGGAGAGGATTGGCCGAAGAAGACAGAGGAGGGGTTTGAAAAGTCACGAAAGGGTATTAGTGCTTGAGACAAGAGGAGGAGCATCACACATGGGGGAGAACAATGGCGGAGTTCAGCCGATCTCATGTGTCCATAAGCTTATGTAAAAATAAATCCTGATTTCACCGATCTCATTGTCTGAGTTTGATAATCAACATTATGAACACGGGAAAACAAAGAATTGATTTTCCAACAATGGCTACAGAACAAGTCACAACACTTTGAGAAACTTTGAGTGATTTAATGTAAACGGATAATGAATAATAGTTGACTTATTTTAGAGTTACAGTAGGGAAAGTACACAAGCTCGATGCACAGGGAGCTGGATTGTTCCAGAAAAATCCAGTTCTCTGCTCAGTTTGCAGAAGTTTGGGGCTTTTTCCCAAATCTTGTCTCACAGAGGCGAACTTGACAGCGTTAGGTGCTTTGGGAAAAGACCGTTTCTGTCTCCAAAATTCAGCTGTGTAAAAGTGCAGGGTTGAAAGGAGAAGTACAGGTCTTTTATTGAAACTAGCCAAATTTAAGGAACTAAAGTAGAAAGAGGAAGCCTTAGGAATTATTGGATTTATCATAGATTTAAGTGAGGTTGGCCACTCGACAACTCCACCTAAAACAAGCTATTTCACTTCAAAGCTTTTTTGCCCTCATCTATGGATTTGACCTTTTTCAACATTTGAGGAATGTATTATTTTTACCTTATAAGTGAGTGACTAAATGTGTCTTATCCTAAAAGTAGTAGGTCTATATAGTTTATCTTTTCTTTTAATTACTTATGCTATCCGCTTTTTATTTCTTTGCTTGAGTTACTCAATCTTGGATGTAAGATCGATTTAAGGAACTTTTGAGTCGTAGCAGGTCTGTACTGTGAAATTCATTTGAGAGTGATTCCTATGTAGTTTTAATTATTTATATTATTTCTAAATTGTTAATAAATATCCAAAATATTCCTCTTTTAGTTATTTCTAACTTATTTTACAATAATATCAGAGTGAAAGAATATCTCTTTTATGTATTTTTTTTTCTTCAAAATACCACCATCCGTTCGAATACAGCGGAGGAGACCATTCGTTATAATTCAGCGTCGGAGGTCACCATTTGTTAGAGTAGACAATATTAAGTATTGTACTCTTTGCGTGTTCAATTTACTGAATGGTGAGATCCTGGTGAAGAAGTCCCTTTGCAAAGGTAAATAATTATCAGAAGCTTCTGAGGACAAAAGGCTGATGACACTGAAGCCGTGTTCTATCAGGTTGTCTGTCTCGTCCAACGTGGGGCATCAATACTTATACAAAAGTGGGAGAATACGAAAAGTCTCCTCCCATCAGCCCACAGTACATTTGTTTACAACTCAGTGAATACAAGAAAATCTGTTCCCATGGGTATAAATCAGATTAAAAAAAATACAATAATAATAAGCCTGACTCCCTTCCGACCAGCAGAGACCGGCCCTCCCATTTAGAGATAGCGAATGAATGTATGAACCCGTTGCCCTTCTCATGAAAGTAACACAGATAAGGATACAATTCTATTCATTGAGCCATACTGCTATAACTAAATCCAAAACGGCTAAAATATAAATTAAAACTGAAAAACAATGTTAATAACTCATCAGTCTGTACTGTGAAATTCATTTGAGAGTGATTCCTATGTAGTTTTAATCATTTATATTATTTCTAAATTGTTAATAAATATCCAAAATATTCCTCTTTTAGTTATTTCTAACTTATTTTACAATAATACCAGAGTGAAAGAATATCTCTTTTATGTATTTTTTTCTAACTTTAATCAACTTGTTAGCTATTCAGAGTAGTTAAGAGTTTAAGTGATTTAAACAAAAACATTTTTAATTATCGGTTTATGAATTAAAGTTAGAGCAACTAGTTTAACAAACTTCCAACTTATTAGTAGAGCTGTCAAACTTATTTTTTTTTAAACAGATAAATCACATCTTAGAATTTGGATTAATCACGATTGATTGCTTAATTAAAACTGCTTTTTTTAATCAACATTTTTTGCTCGCCAAATTTGAAGAGAACCTGTTGTGTTTATTGTTTAGACATTTAATGTTATGAGGACGTCTTCAACATTTTGTGATCCACTGCACACTCTCATCCTTTTTTTTTTTTAAATCAGTTAATTACTTGCATAATGTAAAATAAAATAAAAAATACACCAGTTGTTTGACATGAACAAATATTCTGAATGTCATACACAAACATTTATTAAATGCTTTTAGGCATTTAGTTATGTTTATTGCTCAAACACAATCTGTGCTACCTTTAAGTAACCATCCGCTGTCAAGATTACTGCTAATCTGTGGTCAAAATTAATAGTGTGATTAATCTGTGTTAATACATGATTAATACAATATTTTTTTGTAATTAATTAGTTAGCGCTTTAACTTTGACAGTACTACTGGGACTAGCTTTAGTATAATTAAAGTTTTTTTGGGATGATTTGACAATAGAACTATTAATCAACATAGTTTATAGTTTCTATCTTGTACTTAAGGTTTGCCCACTTAGTAGAGTTAAAGGGTCAGTAATGTGAAAAATCAACATGTTTGGAGCCATGTTAAAATGATAATTATTATTACTTATAAGACGCAAAACAAATCAATTCTTATTTGTTAAATGTATTGAAAGTTTGTTTTTATTTATTTATTTTAAGCAAAAAGCTTTGACGCTTCAACAAAAAAAGCTGCATTGGAAGGTTCTGGTGGAAAAAGGCTGCTTGGCTCGGTTACTGCTCCTCTGTGTTGTGTCCATCAAACATCGATATTATTGGGGCAACTATTTTATTGTTGGAACAAAAGCGACCAGGGAAAGGTTAGTTTTTACAGGTCATTTATCACCGCCATTAGCTCTGCGTGCTAAACTAGCATTGGCCACTACTAACGTTAGCCAACTAGCTGAACAAACTCCCGAAAATGTCGGCCGGTAAAAGAATGAAGAAGAAGAGGCCCTCTGAAGAAGCTTACGCTAAAGCGCTCCACTGCGGCTCAGAAGATGACGACGGAGGAGGTAAATGTGCTTTAGCTCTTTCTAACTACTGCTCAGTGAATCTTTTGCTCCTGATATAGTTGACAATATTATTATTGTACTCTTTGCGTGTTCAATAAATTGAATGGTGAGATTCTGGTGAAGAAGTCCCTTTGCTAAGGTATAATTAATCAGAAGCTTCTGTCACATAAAATGAAGACACTCAAGCCGTGTTCCGTTCAAATTGTGTGTGTCTCTCCTCCTCTTGCATACAGATATTTATTGAAAGTCAGTGCATACGAAAAAATCCCTCTCCCCTCCCATGGGCAAGTTCCCATGGGTACAAATCAGATTAGACTTGAACAATAATAAATCAGCCTGTCCTTGGACTCTCTTAGACCGGACTTTGGATTAATCACGATTGATTGCTTAATTAAAACTGCTTTTTTTTATCAAAATTTTTTGCTCGCCAAATTTGAAGAGCACCTGTTGCGTTTACTGTTTAGACATTTAATGTTATGAGGACGTCTTCAACATTTTGTGATCCACTGCACACTCTCATCCTTTTTTTTTAAATCAGTTAATTTCTTGCATAATGTAAAATAAATAAAAAATACACCAGTAGTTTGACATGAACAAATATTCTGAATGTCATTGTTTTGTGGAAAACACGACTTCACCTTTATATTTTTATGCATGATCGTGAGTGGTCGGCGGCAACAATGAATACACAGAGACTTGATATGCTTTTGCTGGAATAACTGTGTCTTTTATTCCCCGCATATAGCAATCAACATTTATACTGTGCTAGGATAATCGTACATTTTATCCCCCACAAACAGTAATCAACACCTGCGCTGTGCTAGAATGATTATACCTTTCATTCCCTGCAAACAGCGACAATCACAACTCGATTTGCTAGAATTATTGTACCTTTTATTCCCCGCGAATAGCAATCAATACACTACAACGTTAAGCAGCATAATATGATCATCATCTGTGCTTACCTTGACACTAGACCGGAGAGCCTACGGTCCGGGTAGAACGAGCTGCAAAACGGCTGGGCAATCGTACGTGTTCCACAGCTGACTCTGTCCGGACCGTGTGCCGCTCCGTCTTTTATTCGTTAGCAAAAAGTTGTGAGAGTGAGAAACCGGGCTGTCCAAGCCCTCTCCCAGACACTCTCGAAAACATGTTGCGAAGCAGGGAAGGCTGTAGTATAAACAAGGAAGCGTTCCTAGGCTGATCCCGCCCTTTATTTACAAATTGTTGGGCACCTGGATTCGTACAACAATTCAGGACAACAACATATCCTTATATAAGAGGTTACATGAGGACATATCAAACCATGGTTATTTTTTCCCTTCACCAGGTTTAGGTTAAAAAATTCTATATACGTAGACCATGTTTCTATAAATTTTGATATTTGGTTTTTATTTGAGGCAGATATTTTTTCCATTAAAATGTGATTTATGAGGAGGTTAGACCATTGGTCGATATTCAGAGTTTGTTTATTTTTCCAGTTAACAAGAATTGTTTTTTTTGCGATAGTAAGGGCTACAAGTGTAGATTGAAATTGTTTATGTGGTAAGTCAGTTGTTGTTAAGTCACCTAGCAAACACAAGTTTGGAGAGAACGGTATCCTACAGTCCAAGACAGCGGAAAGTTTTTCTAAGACTTTAGTCCAGAAATACATAACCGGAGTACATAACCATAAAGCATGAAAATAAGTGTCTGTAGTGTTTTGTAAACACTGGAGACAAATGTCGGAGTCTGAGAGTCCCATTTTCTTTATCATAGCAAGAAGCTGTTTTGATGACGCAATCAAAAAATTTCCCAACACATACTCTTCTGCCCGTCCAATTTCCACTTTGGTGCATCCCTACCTAATATTGTTTTCAATTAATAAAAATCTGTTTTTTTTAACATCCAAATATATATCCTTTATAATTTCTTTCTCCAAATGATCCTTCTTCAAAGGCTGATATTTAGAATACCTCTGGCAGAAGGACATTTAAAAATAAGTCAACTACATTCTGCCGTCGTTTGGCTCCTCTCACCTTCATGCACTTAGGAGGAAATGGAAGACTGTGTCCATGGAGTTACACACGTGACGTTTGACAGCGTAGCTCGAGCACTAAATGACGCTCACACCGAATTCAACATTCGGGACAAAATTGTACAAACAACAACAGACAATGGATCAAATTTCATCAAAGCTTTCCGTGTTTATGGGCAGGGGGAGGAAAACGATAACCAAGATAGACCAAGTGACTCCGATGAAGAAGAGGAAGAAGGACAGGAGGGAAATATACATTTTATTGAAGCAACAGCACTGTTAAATGAACATGATGGTCTTGAATACCAACTGCCGAAGCATCATCGCTGTGCTTGCCACTTGCTCAACTTGGTGTCAACTGTGATGTTGAAGATGCCAATGCAAATGTGGACTACAAGCGACTCTTACGTTCAGCTTTTTCAAAATTCTGAGGTCTGTGGAACAAGAGTAGAGTGAATGTCTACTGCTGTCATTTTTTGATAAAACATTTGTGTAGTTGATTACTTGAATCTTTGTATTTTGTTTTTGATATGCCTGGACGGCATTAAAAGCCACCTCAAAGAGCTCCCTGTAACCATGAATGAAGCGCCACATTCTTCAGAAGAGGATGACTTCTTTTCACCTATCAAGCAAAGTAATTGACAAGAAAAGTCAAAACAGCTCGAGTCCTACCTGGCGTGTCCCGATGACGCCATGGAAGTCTTAAAGTCATTTCCTGCCGTTCTGAATCTGTCTCTGCAGCTGAACACGCCATTACCTCTGCTGCCTGTGAGAGGTTCTTCAGCGCAGCAGGACTTATTTTCTGACCAAAAAGAGCACACATCCATTTCCAAAACCTAGAAAACCTTCTTCTGTTGAGGCTGAGCAATTTTTGGGGTAGTTTTTATTTTTTAATATGTTCCAAAGGCAGTTATACATACTCCTAGTAGTTTTGAGTGTTTTTGCACTTTTTTGTTCAGTTTTCGAAGTTATGAGAATGCTGAGAACACCAAATCCTCATGAAAAATATAATAGCAGCACTAAATATGCAGCTTTGCATGTTGCTACTGATTTGTTAAGTTGATCAGTATTTTAGATTTAGGAAAATAAAGATTTAATTTTATAAATAAATAAGCAACAGTACTTTTACTTAAGTACTGAACACTAGTACTTTTGACATCTCTGCCGTTCAGTCTGTTTACATTTAGGATAACTCACTCTGTAAATACATTTTATTAAAGTATGTCATTCATTGATACTGAACTAATTTTCATTTTTTTGTAAACCCCTCAATAATTTTAAGTATGTATATGTATGTCCATTCAAACGTATTTTTCAACACTCTTATTTTGTAGCACATCACCGGATAGAGAAATATGAACGTGATACGCTGCACTGATGAACAAGATTGTCAGTTGTCGAATTACAAAACTAAACGTTTCTTGTTTGTCCGAATTCAGTTTGAAGATTTATTTTCTTTTAATTCTCCAATTTAATCTAGAATTATAAACGTTAGGTATTATTAATTTTATTACATTAGGTTTTTTTCGTTGCACGAGATTTGGCCAACTGGTGTTGCCGTAGATTTCACGTGATAGAACATATATTCCATTCCAGGCTGCTTTACGTAGCTTCACTATATAAATCATGACAATTCATCCTGAATTGGTACTGAACAAACTTAAACATCCAAATGTGAGTCCGTCCCTACTTTTTTTTTTTTTAAGTCAAACATAATTGCTGCATTTCGTGTCTGGTTAAATTCGTGTCAGACAGTGCTCGTCGATATCTCGGCACTGTTTAACTTAGTTTATCTTAGCTTGCTAGCCGCCAAGAAAGTAGACGACGTGTCTGTTGTCGACAAATTGGCTCAGCCGGCGTAAAGTCTCGTGAATATCGTCTGAAAATGTACGCAAAAACGAACGTCACGTCCGAAAAGGAGCTTTGTGGAGCACAAGAGGAGAACGAGCGAAGTCAACTGCTGGACGCTGTTTGCAAGCAGCTTCGAGTTGTGTTGAACAGAGCAGGTTTGTCCCTTGATTGATCAATAATTTTCAACAATATGTCTATTTATTTTGAAATGAATCTTCATCTGGGCACTTTGTTACGTTACTTCACAGTCTTTCTCAGTCGCTTTGGTACATATCTCAGATCAGAATTGAATTTCTCAGAACTACTTGTTCAATTTTCACTTCATTGTGTACACAGAAAATGCAGTTTCTTCATAAAAAAACCAAGCTGTATGCAAATGATTATGTACAGTTTTTTTTTCTTTCCTACTATATCAGTTGCTTATGTCATGTAGATCAAAAATGTATTGTCTCACACATTGACTCCACAACATTTTTGCAATATTTAATCCGTATAAGATTTTACATGCAAAATGGTTGAACAAGTTGTTATATGTCAAGCATATTTCTATACATTCCCAGTTGTTTTTTTCCCCTTTCGGCAAACTTTTACTAATGAGTGAACATGTGTGAAGAATCAAGTCAACCAATGATCAACCCGTTTTCTGAAATTGGTGTTTTCATCCCTAACATTATTATTATTTGTAACCATAAACAAACTCGCTTTCAGCCTCCTTCACCACGAGCCTGCTTGTTCTTTGGGAGGGAGGATTGTGTGGGTGATACAGTTGACCACTGATTGGACGCCATAGGTCACGCTCACGCATTCCGGAGACAGTGGCTGAGGGGCAGCAGATACACCGCTGTCCTTCAGTCAATGACAGAAAATGAGCTGACGGTTTTTGTTGTGCTAAAATGCTTTGCTTCGCAATCAGACGATTTAACAGAAATGACAGATTGCGAGCCCCGCATTTCGTTTAAAGATTTAATATCGTCATATCGCCCACCTCTAATATACAAATACAGTAAATACAAGTATATAAGTCCGTGCTTCTGGCGTGTAACCCCCCGGAAATACTCAAGTTAGTGTCAACAAACATGACGCTTGCAGCAAAGAAGCACAGTGCTGGAGCGAGGAGGAAACAGATTACTTTATTTAGTGTGGTGAGTGACATAATATAATGTATTTTATTCAACGTACAGTAAGTTAAAAGTGAAAATGACGTTATTTACGTAATTACGTTATCCGCGCGTCGCAGTCCGAATGCGGTATTCCAATCGAGCACAAATGAGCATGTAAACGGGAGTAACTCTGTCCGCCATGCATATAAACGTGTTACCTCGATTGTTTCAGAAACCGGAAATCTGACCTAAACCCGGATATTGACTGCATGTAAATGCAGTCTATGAGAAATTCTAAGTCATTGTGATCTCCAAGCACCAGCCCCTCCCAACCTGAGAAAATGAGCTGTTGTAACGTTTTGACGTCATGAGGTGCGGCCCCACCCCCGCACCGCCTCTGGACTAAAAGCGCGCCCACTTTCTCTCAGACCTCCATGTTCGTGGGGTAGTGATAAAAGTAGCCTTTATCAGTAAACATTCTATCCAAATGAATTCAAAGCAATCAATTATCCTTCACATTTGCAATGCCAAAGTGCAATGACAATTGGCCGTCTTAAAATCCCAGAAAGGCTTCTGGCTGGCACTTGTGTAAACTACAAGTAAAACTAAACGAATGGTGTAGTGGTTAGTGCGCTCGCCCAGTAAGCAGCAGGTCTTTTGTTTTGCGCCGCACTCAGGGTCGTCTTTTTTTCCTCCTTCTTTTCTTTCTTTCTTCCCTCTTTTCCTCCACTACGATTTCTTGCGGCAAGGAGCCGTTTTGTTTCAAATGTTTATTGAACAATTGAACATCCATCCAATTTCCACATGTAAAGAAGACGCGGTTGTACTACAACGGCTGGCCGGTCTTTCGTGGCCACACAGCGCTCCTTGGCAGCAGCCGGCTCAGACAAGAGGGGCGCGGCAACCACACGGGAAGAGGCGGGGTTTTACTGAACCGGGCGTTTTACTTCTGCATTACAAAAATAACCAGCAAAATACCTAATATTTCATAAAAAATTACACCGCCACGGTGTCAAAGTATAGTAAAGTAGCAAAGTAACTGTGGAAGGGCTTAAAATTCTGTGATGTAATTAATCCCTTTAAAAAAAAATGGGTTGAGGTGGGAGAAGAGCAGAATAACGTGAATGAAATTAGGGATGGCTCAATACCACTTTTTCCTGTCCGATACCGATATTGATACTGCAACCTTGAGGATTGGCAGATACCAAACTAAAAACCAATCCGATTCTTTTTGTCACCGGAAAAGTTAAAGTTAATTAAACATGAATGTAATCTGCTTGAAACTAACGACTAAAAACAAAACGCTCACTGTACAATAATCAGTCTGGTCCACTAAAGAAAGAAGGAAAACACACTAAAGGCATGTGTAACTGCTGTGGCTTTATATTAAAATGGCAGACCTGACTACAGCTAGTGATATATTAGGGGTGTCCAAACCATAGCCATCCTTTGTTCTTTCCTTTTTTTTTTTAGTGACCACCAGCATAAACTAAAATAAAGAATTGACATGGCACATGTCATTTGTCTGCCTTTTGTTTTAATATGTCACTTCTTTGTTTTCTTTGCAATGCTACGATACATATTGCACTGCACGCTAATGCTCGCTGGTGATTTCCATTTGATTTAACCCACTATTTACTTGTAATGTGAATTTGAAAATATATGTTGTAGTTTGGACTCATGGATTGGATAAAATTTTGTCCTAATAAAAAACAATCGATCCCGATCCAATCATTATGGCCTAGATTGGGCTCGATAGCGATCCGGTGGATTGGATCGGACCATCCCGAAATGAAATGCTTACTGGCCAGTGTCTTGTCGCGTACACGTTGTACTGGTCACTGTTAATGTTGGGCGCTGAATATATACAGATGAGTTATATTAACCCATTAAGGCCTAAAGCACCTGGCAAAACACGTCTCTAAAACCTATGTGTGACTTTAGAGTCACCCCAAAAACCTGAAGTTTTCCTGGAAATTCAACAATTTTAAAAATAGTTGATATCTCAGCTCCTGAAGCAAATAGAAACATAATTCCAAAAACATTTCAGAGCTTACACGTGTGGCGTTCACACAAACATATGTTTATTATTATAAACCTTCAATATTTTTTTGTAAAAATCAACAACCAAATGTCGCATCTGCGAGTATATATACCTTCAACACTGGCGCGCATATTGTAATAACCTCAGGGAATCGAGTGGTACATTTTCATCGTCCATTCCGTTACAAAGCCGTTGAAATTTTCAGCATCCTAATTGTCTTCAAACATAATTCTTAACAATATGCCACTGTCGACTCATTGACTCACAGTCCTCAATCGCGTCATTTATTTCATAACTCCCGCGGATCTGCCTAAGCCATAAATGCTCTAATAAAATTCCAGGACACGCTACAAGACCCACGTCACCCTCTCGTGTATATTCTGATACATTTCATCGACTAAGAGACCAAGAATTGGTCAGAACAAAACAAAATGATTTATCCGCGCTCCCGGATTTAAAGGGAGAGGAGCGCTGTAGCGCTCCTGGCTTTAATGGGTTAAGTGATTTCTGGAACAAAATACAGACAATACGTTACATTTGCCAGCTTCGTTATTGTTTCACTCATGTGGCCCATGTGATAATCTTAATTATAACATGCATCGTCACAATAAAGTGACTTTACCAAACCATGTGTATCTTGTGTCCCGCAGATGTCAGTGAAAAATATCTTTGTCCTAAACGGCAAGAGCCAGAGTTCCCTGGCGTAAAAGAGGAGGACATGGAGGCTCTTCAAGTTAAAGAAGAGGAGCAGCCACAGCAGCCCAACATAAAAAAAGAGGTGCAGCTGCCACCATACATTAAAGAGGAGGAGGATTTCACAGAGTTGCCCGCGACTGGTGTCCATTTGAAGACTGAAGACGAATGTCAATATGAAGAGAACAAATGGGCGGAGCCACCAATCAGCAACTCATGTCAAAAAATGACAACTAAAGGTGATGAAGACCACTGTGGAGGATCACAAGCAGACGGCCTCCTAGCTCCACTATCAGATAGTGACGACGTTATGTCACACACCCTTCTCCATGATCATGAGTCTGAAGGTGATATGGCATGTCACACTGACAACCAACGCTGGAAATGTTCTCGGTGTGAGAAATCTTATGCTCATAAGAGAGGTTTAAAAGAACACATGAGAATTCACACTGGTGAGGAAATGTTTGCCTGCTCAGTCTGTGGCCAAAGATTTTCTCAGAAGGGAAGCTTAAAAATGCACACAACAACCCACACTGGTGAAAAACCTTTTGCCTGCTCAGTTTGTGGCCAAAGATTCTCTCAGAAGGGACATTTAAAAAGACACACAAGAACCCACACTCAGGAGAAACCTTTTGCTTGCACACCTTGTGGGCAAAGATTCTCTCAGAAGGGACATTTAAAAAGACACACGAGAACGCACACTGGTGAGAAACCTTTTGCCTGCTCAATATGTGGGCAAAGATTCTCTCAGAGGGGAAGCTTAAAAATGCACACAAGAACCCACACTGGTGAGAAGCCTTTTGCTTGCTCATTCTGTGGCCAAAGGTACTCTCACAAGGATAGCTTAAAAATACACACAAGAACACACACCGGTGAGAAACCTTTTACCTGCACAGTTTGTGGCCGAAGATTCTCTAGGAAGGTTCGGTTCAAGAGACACAAGTGTGCTGGTGAAGAACGCAGTAATCAAGAAAATTGGAATTAAAATGTAAATGTAGTGCCTGAAGGGAAAATAACCATGGTTTGATATGTCCTCATGTAACCTCTTATATAAGGATATTTTGTTGTCCTGAACTGTTGTACGAATCCAGGTACCCAACAATTTCTAAATAAAGGGCGGAATCAGCCTGGGAGTGAATACCTTGTTTATACTACAGCCTTCCCTGCTTCGCAAACATGTTTTCGAGAGTGCCTGGGAGAGGGCTTGGACAGCCCGGTTTCTCACTCACAACTTTTGTTAACAAATAAAAGACGGAGCGGCACAGAATACGTACCATTGCCCAGCCGTTTTGCAGCTCGTTTTACCCGGACCGTGGGCTCTCCGGTCTAGTGTCAAGGTAAGCGCGGATGATGATCATATTCTGCTGCTTGGCGTTGAAGTGTGTTGATTGCTGTTTGCGGGGAATAAAAGGCACCATTATTCTAGCAAAGTGAGTTGTGTTTATTGCTGTTTGCAGGGAATAAAAGGTACAATTATTCTAGCACAGCCCAGGTGTTGATTGCTGTTTGCGGGGAATAAAAGGCACGATTATTCTAGCAAAGCACTCACGATCCTGCATAAAAATATAAAAGTGAAGTAGTGTTTTCCACAAAACTGCCTTTTTAGTATTTTAGTATAGTAAGTATTTACGAAGGTGAATATTTACAAAAACTTATGTTATTTTATTCTATGTGGCATGATTTTTATTTTTATCATATTGTAATCTTTGTATAATCTTTGTATATATGATGTCCATAAGAAGTGATTGATTAGATGGACTGTGAAGAAACTGATGTCTTCTTTGTAGTTTTTTATTATTATTCATGCACAAATTATGATAACTTACATCATTGCTTGCTCATTCTGTGGCCAAAGGTACTCTCACAAGGATAGCTTAATGTGCATTTGAGCAACTGATGAAATATGTTTGTAAGAAAATAACAAAAAAGTAATGTAAACATTATAGAAACTGTCTGTATGATTTTTAACATTGTGTTCACATATTTTTAACATATTTCAGAACTACTACATCTATTACAAAAACATGTATCCAAAGAAAAATGAACTCTTTATAAAGTACAGAATTTTCTTTTTTCTGGCAACCATTCATCTAGGGCGCGACCGATTAATCGGCCGCCAATTATAAAAAATTATTGGCCTTCAAACATCGGCCAAAACGGTTGCCTTGGTTAGCATACATTTGTGAACTCAATCATGCTTAATATATACTGTTTATGTACATCAATAACAAAATGGAACATGAAGAAATTCACACTTGTGATGTACCGTTTTTTAGTTTTTGTTTTGTTTTTAAGCTTTGCTTTCTCCTCAAAACAACACAGAGCTCTTTTAGTTAAGTCCTCAAATCTTTTACGTGTGGGCATGTTATCTACTTCCAGCCAAACCTGTCGCGTGACGTCATGCATGCCAACCGGCCGGCGAAGCACTTCGAGCGGATCTGACCACCTGAGTACTGACGCCGGGTATTTTTCCAATTTGCCACACGCCACTACGCCGATTTGACCACCGGAGTTGAGCGTTTACCCAGGCTGGTAGTTTTCCATGACGTCACGGTAAGTGACGCCACATCCGAGTTTCGCGTGCATGACGCAATATAAACCAGAAGTAAAGCCAGTGTTCTGTTTGGCAGTCAGTGGGGACACTTGATAGAGAAGCGGATGGTGAAGAAAAGTTGCTGGAACATGAGACGGTGGTTTAATGCTACACCAAAAGTGGAGTCCCCCCCCCCCCCCCCCTTGCCTGCTTTAGTGGAGGCTGGCCTGACCGCAGTTATGGAGGTAAATATGGTGCAAAACTAACTTGTAAAAAAATTTTTGTGCCTGTAGAAAAAAGTCTAAATTTGTATCTGTAAAAGTCGTGATTTCTACCTGTAAAAAAAATGTGGGCCTGTAAAAAAAAAAAATTGTATCTGTAAAAAAATGTGTACCTGTAAAAAAACATTTTGTATGTGTAAAATAAATTTGTATCTGTAAAAACAAATTTGTACCTGTAAAAGTCATGATTTGTACCTGTACAATTTTTTTTTTGTATCTGTACAAAAAGTGTAAATTTGGATCTGTAAAAGTTTCTACAGGTACAAATCACAACTTGTAGTCAAAGAAGTCGCCACTAGGAGTCACAAGTGGTTTTTCTGCTGCTGTCCAGTGACGTGAGTTTTGCACCATTTATCTCGCTACAAAAGGTGCAAAACTGATTCGTACTCGTAGAGCGCCGTGATTTGTACTCTTAGAAGAAGAGGGCGGGCTCTGGAGGATTTGGGCGGGCTAAAGCTCAACCTCATTGGTTGAGCGAACGACCGTGGGTTGAATTTAAATGACGCCCATGCACAAGTCCGCAATTCTAAACAAACAGAGTAGCCATACCAGTTTACGTGTCATTTTGGAAGAAGAGGACGTCCCAGGCGTGAAAATTTTAACATGGTTCAATATACGAACACCGTGTGGAACAGCTTAAACGTTGGTCGACATGCAGAGCACTCCAAGTGGGCAGAAATAAATAAGTTTTAGTATGAAGGTAAGATTTATTGTACGAACATAGCTCGTAATCCGGTGCGAGCTAGCTAGCTCATCTCATGTTGTTGTCACGAAAACTGAACACATTGAAGTCACGATTTTTATTTCAAGATTTGAAGCCTACCGGTGTAAACATACGATCAATAGCTTGTACCTGTAAAAAAAAAAAAACCTCATAAACTGCTGCTTAGTGCTTAGATGTGAAAATGACTATAGAGCGACAGAACCCTATTGAATGTTTTACAAGATAACCTAAACCTATAAGCAAACGTGGATAGTACTCAGCTACTTGTATTTGACTAACATTATATTCAAGCATCTGTACTCTTACTATCATAATAAAATGAAAACAAAACATTTTTACTGCGAGTGGATCTTTAAGACGCTACAGGTATTTTAACCTCAACCCTTTATCCTCTGTATTTAATCATTTTATTTTAAATATTAAAAATTATTGATAAATGTCAGTATTTTGCAATGTATGATTTGCAAACAGTTAAAAAAAAAAAAAGGCTCTTACACTCTTAGTTTACTCATCACTCACAGTACTCAAATATTTGTGCAAGTATTTTTTCTGCGCTTTTCATTTCTACTTGAGTTAAATTTTCCAATGTAACATTACTCTTATTTAAATATTGGCTATTCTGCTTTTGAAATGCTAGTCTATCTGTATCACTAAGATGTGAGCAGTGTCACTGTCACCTAGCTACTTTAACAAAAGTAACTAGGTCAAATGTTAGTTTATTTATTTTTCATTAAATGAGAATCTCATAAGTTTCAAAATCTTGCTCAAAAGGTGGAGACAACTGCTGCAGACACTGCTGAAGCATCAGTGAAAAGAATGACACACTCCATCAGCAAGCAGCTGTTAGAGTAGACAATATTAAGTATTGTACTCTTTGCGTGTTCAATTAACTGAATGGTGAGATCCTGGTGAAGAAGTCCCTTTGCAAAGGTAAATAATTATCAGAAGCTTCTGATGACAAAAGGCTGACGACACTGAAGCCGTGTTCTGGTCAGATTGTCTGTGTCGTCCAACGTGGGGCATCAATACTTATTCAAAAGTGGGAGAATAGAAATCTCCGCCCATCAGCCCACAGTACACTTGGTTACAACTCAGTGAATACAAGAGAATCTGTTCCCATGGGTATAAATCAGATTAGAAGAAAAACAATAATAATAAGCCTGACTCCCTTCCGACCGGACCTCCCATTAGAGATAGCGAATGAATGTACAAACCCGTTGCCCTTCTTCTGAGAGTGAGACAGATAATACAATTCTATTCATTGAGCCATACTGCTATAACTAAATCCAAAACGGCTAAAATATAAATTAAAACTGAAAAACAATGTTAATAACTCATCACAGCCAAGAGACAGGAGATGACACCTGGGGGGTATTCCATCAAGCCGGATTATGGAAAATTATTTTGCAGATCTTCTGTTGATGTGAATGTAGCAGGCGGTGGTCCCCTTCCCCACCTGTGGCAGTGGTCTTAGTCTTTTTTTCTGGCGGCTACAATAATGGGTAACATATATTTACAGCTCAACACCTATTTAGTCTTATTTTTTTATATATATTGTTATAGGCTACTTGCCGACTTGCTGCCATGATCGCTTTTGGCTACTGTTGAGATGTAACAGTGAAGAATGAATATGTAGGTCAATTCGAAGTGCTTTACATTAAATCAATAATTAATAACACGATTCATGTGAAATACACATCTAACATGAAACAATTATAACTTATATATTTAGTCTGTCGGCTTTTTTTTTTGCCAATGATATTTCCCTCGTCTTAGTGATAGCAGCAGTATTGCCTTTTTTGGTGAGTCTTGAATTCCTCATACAGCTCCATCAATAACTTTTGTTCTGTTTGTGAGAAGAATACTGTTCTCGTCTTGGATGGATGCAGAAACGGCTCTTCTGGACATCAAATAAAACATTTCAAATGATGCACAATCTTGTTTATTGAATGATACATGTTGTTATTTGATCTGACTATTTCAAATAACTCTCAATATGGATTAAATTGTACTCCTGCAACATTTCAAACTCAAAATTGGAAGACATTTAGAAAGCATAATTTCTTCACTTTCCCAAAAGTGTTTGCAGTGAAATTCTCTCAGAACAGCAGTGTATCAAGGATTCTCATTTGTTGGACTTCACAGCCACTTTGAAGCAGGTTTGATGTCACACCATGTGCCACCGTCAAGAGATGGATCAAGAAGTAGCTTTGATTGACTGCATGCTGGCATCTGTGCGAACAGAATGGTTGGGTCAGCATATTCATACAATAAAAAATAATCATAGCTTCCTAGCTGGGTCATTATCAAAACACAGCCACTGACATTATACGTAATCAGTTGAATGTTTAGCTTTATCTTGTTAGCCAGAAAAAAAACGAAGATTTTGTCACATCTTAATATCAGAAATAGTGGTATTACTGATAGACACAGACGTTGTTCATAAACATTTTCATTTGCATTATTTTTATTTGGCTTCAGTGTTGACAGCAAATGTGTATGTTTAAAAGTGTAAGAGCCTTTTATTTTAACTGTTTGCAAAGCATACATTGCAAAATACTGACATTTATCAATAAATTGTAATATTTAAAATAAATTGATTAAATACAGAGGACAAAGGGTTGAGGTTAAAATACCTGTAGCGGCTTAAAGATCAACTTGCAGTAAAAACTTTTTGTTTTTATTTTATTATGATGGTAAGAGTACAGATGCTTGAATATAATGTTAGTCAAATACAAGTAGGTAAGTACTGTCCACGTTTGCTTATAGGTTTAGGTTATCTTGTAAAACATTCAATAGGGTTCTGTAGCTCTATAGTAATTTTTACATCAAAGCACAAAGCAGCAGTTTATGAGGTGTTTTTTTAATATATATATATATTTTTTTACAGGTACAAGCTATTGATCGTATGTTTACACCGGTAGGCTTCAAATCTTGAAATAAAAATCGTGACTTCAATGTGTTCAGTTTTCGTGACAACAACATGAGATGAGCTAGCTAGCTAGCACCGGATTACGAGCTATGTTCGTCCAATAAATCTTACCTTCATATTAAAACTTCTTTCTTTCTGCCCACTTGGAGTGCTCTGCATATCAATCAACGTTTAAGATGTTCCACACGGTGTTCGTATATTGAACCATGTTGAAATTTTCACGCCTGGGACGTCCTCTTCTTCCAAAATGACGCATAAACTGGTTTGGCTACTCTTGTTTGTTCGGAATTGCGGACTTGTGCATGGGCGTCATTTGAGTTCAATCCACGGTCGCCCGCCCAAATCCTCCAGAGCCCGCCCTCTTCTTCTACGAGTACAAATCACGGCGCTCTACAAGTACGAATCAGTTTTGCACCTTTTGTAGCGAGATAAATGGTGCAAAACTCATGTCACTGGACAGCAGCAGAAAAAACACTTGTGACTCCTAGTGGCGATATCTTTGACTGCAAGTTGTCATTTCTACAGGTACAAATCACAACTTTTACAGATACAAATTTACACTTTTTGTACAGATACAAAAACAAATTTGTACAGGTACAAATCATGACTTTTACAGGTACAAATTAGTTTTACACATACAAATATTTTTTTTACAGGCAAAAGTTTTTTTTACAAATAGCATTTTTTTTTTTTACAGGCCCACATTTTTTTTCAGGTACAAATCCCGACTTTTACAGATACAAATGTAGACTTTTTTCTACAGGTACAAATTTTTTTTACAAGTTAGTTTTGCACCATATTTACCTCCATACGCAGTCTTTATTCGCTAGCTTTCACCGCAGGACTTCCCGCAGTTGTACTAAATACACTCAGGCACACCGAAGAGGGGGATACATGTCGCTTGGTGGACAACAACAGCACTTCAGCCGATTAAGAAACAAGAGCACCCACAATCTTCGAGGGCACCAGAAAGAAACCTTCCAGCCAATTCTGTCGCATGACGTCATCGGCAATGTGTGCTGTTCTGAGCACCCCCTGAGGCCGGTATTTTTCCATGACGTCACACGCCACTACGCCGCTTCGCGCACTTGACACGACGAAAGGCGGAAGTAATGACGGGACTTGTGAATGTGAGTGCTGGAGAAAATCTTGTGGAACGCATGACGGTGGTTTACTGCTATGTTCGCACCAAAACCGGAGGGAAAGTTTCACCGCGGGGCCTCCCGAAGTTGTACTAGACACATTCGCCCACACCAGAGAGGGGTTGGCTTGTCGCTTGGTGGACTACAACACTTAAGCGGTTGAGAGAAGAGACCCGACAAGTACTTTCTTGGGACTACAGCTGAGGCACTATTTTATCCTGCAATTTATCCCTCAAGCAATTCTAGTGGGCCGGTGGTTGTGCTAAAGATGGATGGATGGTATTTTTCAAAACCATATGTCAATCTTCATTAGTTGGTTGGGAATCCCTTTGCCTTAACTTCCTGAATGTGCCATGGCATTGCTTGGGGGTCCTGAAAGATCAGGGTTTATTGATGCTTGCTGTTAGCTCCTCTTGATATGATTGTATTGTGGCCCTCGTTTTCCTCTTGTAATACAGTACTATCAAGAGTGGGCCACCAGACCCAAAACAAAGAGCTGACAGCACGCATCAATAAAGCCTGAGCTTCCAGGACCCCAGGCAAAGGGAATCCAGCCAACTATTGAAGATTAATATATCGTTTTGAAAATACCATCCATTTTTTTTTCCATGCAAAAGACTGGGAAGTATGTATGGTGATTTCTTCACATTATTCAAATTTTTGACATCCTGTTTTAGTAGGTTTTATGAGCTGGAAGCCCAAATAATGTAAAAATAAACACATAAATACTTGAAATCACTTGAGTTGTGGGCCCTGAATTTATAACCTATGAAAGTTTGTCTTTTTTAATGGAATTACGGAAATTATTCAACGTTTTGAGGATATTCAAATGTTTTGACGAGCACTTGTATACGCAAGCATGCAATCTACTGTCTTTTTGGTGAGTTAATTTTTTTATTATTAAAATTTGGGTAACTTTAGTCATTTGTCCAGATTTTAACACTGTGTTTGGGGGTAGGGGATGGGGGTACCTACGAGACCAAATTGTTACTTGGGTACGAACAATACAGGTGCTCGTGAAAAAATTTGAATATCCTCTAAAAGTTGAACATTTTCCATAATTCCATTCAACAAGTCAAACTTTCATTGATTATGAATTCAGGGCCCACTACTTAAGTGAGTTCAATTATTTATTTGTTTATTTTTTACATTATTTGGGCTTCCAGCTCATAAAACCCACAAAAACAGGATGTCAAAACATTTTAATAATGTGAAGAAATCTCCATGCATGCTTCCCAGTGTTTTGTATGCAAATAAGAATAGATGGATGGTATTTTCAAAATGATATGTCAATCTTCAGTAGTTGGTTGGGAATACCTTTGCCTTAATCAATGCCTCGATGCGCCGAGACATTGCCTGGGGTCCTGGACGTCCGAGCTTTCTTGATGCGTGCTGTCAGCTCTTTGTTTTTGGGTCTGGTGGCACTCATTTTCCTCTTGATAGTACTGTATTGTGGCCCTCGTTTTCCTCTTGTAATACAGTACTGGGAAGTATGCATGGTGATTTCTTCACAGTATTCTAATTTAAAATCCTGTTTTTGTGTTTTTTATCATCTAGAAGCTCAAATAATGTAAAGATAAACAAATTAATACTTGAAATCACTTAAATTCTGAATCTATAATCTATGAAAGTTTGACTTTTTGAATGAAATTATTCAACTTTTCGGGATATTCAAACTTTTTGACCAGCACCTGTATGTCTTTATACTGTACACAGAGGAAGGCACTAGTGGGTCTGAGAGAGTAGAACCAATGATGGAAAAGACATACATGTATGTCATCCTGTGGAGATACTGCAACACAGTGTCTTATTTAGGAGTACGTCAGTGTTCTTCAAAAACTGCAGGAGGCAACAAGTCGAAAAGGACAGACCATCCTGGCTTACTGTGCAACACTGATCCGTGACAAGGCTGCTTGCATCCCGCTGCTCCTAATGTCGTACTAAAAAAAAAGAGATTTTGATGCTTGAGGTTGATGTAAGATTTTTTTATTTAAATATTTAAAATGAGTCCGATTAAGGTGCCAGCAAGTGCCCAGATACAGAGGCGTCTCTGTGGGCTGAGAACTGGGGCGGTAACGAACACAATACAAATGGGATCAAATGGCAGAAAGCCAGAAAATGTTGAGCTAGATGGTGAACTTTTCTTGGGCAGGAAGTAGCCAGAAGAAAAACTGGTGGAGCCCACAGTGGTCTTGACGTGTCCCGCTGGTATCAAGCTTGCTGGGCCATCACAGCGCCCAAGAGAATTGTCTCTGATTAACCGCTCCCTGAACAAGACATCTGTTGTGTGACGGTACAGGAGTCCGATAAAGGTGCCAGCAAGTACCCAAATACAGAGACGTCTCTGTGGGCAGTGAAAACTGGGGTGGTAACTAACCCAATACGAATCGGATGGAAAGGCAGAAGGCCAGAAAATGTTGCGAAAGATAGTGAACTATTCCTGGGCAGGAAGTAGCTAGGGGAAAAATTGGTGTAGGCCCGCAGCGGTTCTGACGTGTCCCGCTGGTAACGAGCTTGCTGGGCCAATGCAGCGCCCAAGAGAATTATACATATATATATATATATATATATATACATATATATATATATATGTGTGTGTGTAAATATATATATGTATGTATATATATATATATTTATGTTTATGTAACATGGAAGTAAGGTTAATAATACAAATTTGATTACACATTTTTCAGTTTTACTCAAATAGGGGTGATGTAAAAATGAGTACACCCCACAAAAAAAATTATTACATTTAGTACTTTGTATGGCCTCCACGATTTTTAATCACAGCACCAAGTCTTCTAGGCATAGAATGAACAAGCTGGCAACATTTTGTTGCATCAATCCTTTTCCATTCTTCACAGGATGCTAGATGGAGAGTGATGCTCAACTTTTCTCTTTAGAATTCCCCATAGGTGTTCAATTGGGTTCAGATCAGGAGACATACTAGGCCACTGAATCACTTTCACCTGGTTCTTCCTCAGAAATAAAACAGTGACCTTAGATGTGTGCTTAGGATCATTGTCATGTTGGAAAAGTGCACGACGACCAAGGGCATGGAGTAATGGCAGATTCTTTTTTTTCTCAAAATTGAGCAATACAGCTGTGAATTCATGATGCCATCAATGAAATTCAGCTCCCCAACACCAGCAGTACTCATGCAACCCCACACGAGGACACTGCCAGCACCATGTTTCACTGTAGGCACCATGCATTTTTCTTTGTATTCTTCACCTTTGTCACGCCATACAGTTTTGAAGCCATCAATTCCAAAAACATTTATCTTGGTCTCATCACTCCAGAGTATAGAGTCCCAGTAGTCTTCATCTTTGTCAGCATGGGCCCCTGGCAAACTCTAGGCGCACTTTTTTTGTGCCTGGGCTTTAGGAGAGGCTTCCCTCATGGACGGCACCCTTGCATGCCATTCCTCTGCAGCGTCCGCCGTATTGTGTCTCAGGAAATAGTCACCCCAGTTTGGCTTTCTATTTCCTTAAATAACTGCAGTGAACTTAGATGTCGATTTTCTTCCTCCCTTCTCATCAGAAGACGCTGCTGTCCAGTTGTTAACATCCGTGGACGACCTTGACGTTTCTGTGAGATGGTTGTAGTTCCATCTTTTTCTACATTTTTGTACCACTTTTTAATGTTCTGACTGATAAGTAAAGCTTTGCTGATCTTGTAGCCATCACCTTTGTTGTGCAAAGAAATTATTTTCTTTCCCTGAGCTTGTGATATTTCTCTTCCCATGTGGTGCTATTGCTAACAGCATGAAATGGGAAAGTGTTTTCTTTAAGTAACACCCATTTATAGTCAACAGTCTGCTTGACACCTGTGTAATGAATAATTAGACTCAGCTGTAGACGTTTGTAATCTAAAATTTAGGTTTTTTGGGCTTTGACCCAGAGACTCTCAGTGGGGTGTACTCGTTTTCTTCAACTGAGGATCGACGCTCGCCGAGTCCCTCTCTCTCCCGTGCACCTGAACCATTCCGTAAGTGTGCCTTCATTGCAACCTGACCATATACCACTGGCGCAACGCTTTAATTCAAATAATAACAGGGTTGACAGGTCAAAACGCTTCCATCTCTATTCCCCATCTACCTTTTTTCATTCCCTTTTTATCTTAGTTCGTTTGGTTGCATGTTTTCTTTTTATCTTTGATTCACATTTTGATTCTGTTTCTTTAATAGGTTAGGCTGTGTTTGATATATGTGTGTGTTTACTAAATAAATGTGTTGTCTAGAGATTCCATTTCTGCCGAATTATTTGTGTTTTCTGAGTGGATTAGTAATTCAATTATTAAAGCAAAGAACTCCATAATTAACTATAGTAGCAACTTCAGATTATGAATACTTGACAATAGGATTTTTATCGTTTATTTTGCTCCTACAAACAAGCAAAGTCAACGTGGTTCCCCCCAGAGGTTGCTGAGGAAATTACAACTCCCCTCAGTACCGTCTAAATGTATTATTCGCCATTACGGCAACCCAAATAATCACTACATAAGTTATATATATATATATAACAGCAAATAAATGTATAGCGCTAGCATGGAAGTCTAATTACAAACTTACTCTTAAAAAAATGGCTGAACCAGATGTTGTCCATACTCCCTCTGGAATGCATAACGTATATTCTAAAGGACAAGCAATGGAATGTTGAACACCTCAACGTAACTTCTTTGAGTGGTCGGCTAAGGACATCCCCTCATCAAAAATAACTCAGAGGTTTGTCTTGGGTGGCGAGCTCAAATCGCCCAGGTAATGTTTAATGCCTGGGATGGCACTGTTAGAGGCAATTATAAGTATCTCCAATTTGACTTTGTTTAGTTGGAGACTGTTGTCGTTTAGCCACTGTTTTACCTGTTTCAGGCAGCTAAGTAAAGATTTGCGGGCTTCAGAGATTTTAAAAGAACAGTACAACTGAATGTCATCTGCGAACAAGTGATAAGCCACATCACCAAACCGTTGAATTATCTGGCCAAGGGGAAGACATACAAAAGGAACAGAAGTGGGCCCACAACTGAGCCTTGAGGGACACCATATTGTCATAAGTCAGCCGACTCAGACATAATGTGGTTGATTGACACACTAAAACTCGTGCCAGTCAAGTAGGAGGCAAACCAGTCTAACACGGCACCCGAAAACGCCACCACATCCCGGAGCCGGTTTACCATGATACTGTGGTCAATTATATCAAAGGCCGAAGATAAATCCAAAAGCAACAGTGCTGTACTGAGTCAGCAGACGTCATGATATCGCTGAACACTTTCAGTAGCGCTGTTTCGGTAGAATGGTGTTTCCGAAACCCTGACTGAAACCTGTCGTAGATGTTGTGTTCTTCAAGGAAGGATGCTAATTGTTTAGCTACCAGTTTTTCTAATATCTTTGACAGAAAGGGGAGCTTCGAAATAGGCTGAAAGTTCTTGAAGTCAGACTGGTCCAGACTTGGCTTTTTAAGACTTGGGTTAACCACTGCATGTTGAAAGGAGCTGGGAAACACACCCAATGCGAGGGACAGGTTAAAGATTTTAGTGACCCACGGCTCAATTGAGTCAAAGACAGTTCTAAAAAGTTTAAAAGGGAGGACATCAGACAAAAAATTTAAATGTCCTAGCTAAAATGTCCTCCAACGACACTGGGTTAAAAGAAGACGAGGCTTGAGAAGGCAGGTCAACATGAGCTGGTCCCTCATTAGAGGGTGGTGGAATATTCTATTTAATATCTCTTAACCTTGTCAATAAAAACGTTTAAAAAGTAATTACTACCTGACCTGTGCACGAGAGCAGCAGGAGCACTGTAAGACACAAGCGAGGTAATTGTGTCAAATAGCCCCTTTGGATTTCCCTTGTTTGATGTTATCCATCCATCCATCCATCCATTTTCTTAACTCACAAGTCCTCACAGGGGTCGCTGGAGCCTATCCCAGCTGGCTTCGGGCAGTAGGCGGGATACACCCTGAACTGGTTGCCAGCCAATCGCAGGGCACACAGAGACGAACAACCATCCACACCTAGGGACAATTTAGAGTGTTCAATTAACCTGACATGCATGTCTTTGGAATGTGGGAGGAAACCAGAGCACCCGGAGAAAACCCATGCGAGCACGGGGAGAACATGCAAATCCCACCCAGAAAGGCCGAAGCCCAGGCACGATCTCACGTCCTCTGCACTGGGAGGCGGACGTGCTAACCAGTCAACCACCGTGCCGCCCCTGTTTGATGTTATCAAATGATAAAAATATTTAGATCTTGCCTCTTTCATCAGATTATTTAGGGAGAAAGTAAGGTCCCTAAAATAGTCTGTGAACCTCTAATCTGGTGGATTTCCACAAGCGCTCAGTTTTCTCGCACAATCTTCTCAAGTCCAAGATACTACTATTTATCCAAGGGCATGGTTTCTCACCAGTAACGTTCGAACCAGCCTCAGTGGCTTTGTCCAGATTCAAATAGTCACGTGTAATCATAATTATTATTATCTATTTAAAAAGCAAAATTAAAAACAAACCAAGAATCAGCAACAAAAAGCTAATTTGTACTTCTATACATATTTTGAGGGGGGTGAGTTTTCTTTCCCTTGATATTATTTCTCTCTATTATGGCGTCCATTACAATAACATCATATGCTGAATTCCAGCTCTGTAAATTAGGTGATGAGTGATGACAGACAGTCAATATTTAAGTTCCTTACTCGGCAGTTGGCAACACTGCTCTACTGTTTGAATGTGATATTCCACAATTGGACACCAGATGTCACTGTGGAGAGATGTTCCGAACGTTCCAAAATATCGATTATTTTTCTGAATCAATTGTTCCAAATGATTTGATCGTTTCTTCAATGTTCCATTTTTGCCATCCCTACAACAAAGTACATTCAAATCTTTCCAATAATAAGCTCAATATGTGTCCAACCCCTAGCGACCCTAAGAGCGGCCTAAAAACTGTATTGCTCCAAGTCTACACACCTGCAACTGATGATTACCTGCTGGCTTAAATAGGCTTAGACTAAAATTATAAATTTGAACTCTTGATGAATCAGGGCCCATACTATGGAAATGAGTTATTGTGGATTTTATGTTGTAAATAAAAGTTCCCAATATTGTACATGTACAATTGAAAGCCAATGATAAAAATTAAAAAGAAAATATGACATTTGGTTGTCAGTACACTGAAATCACGTTTAAATTACAAATTACAGAGGAACCTATTATAATACATTCATTGATACCATAAAAAATGTCTTTATTATCAAGTGTCTTGCTTGTTGTATCAGGAGCCAAAGACAAGAGATAAAGCAAATACGGGTAATCAGATCTATTATATACATATACATATTATGTGTTATGTATTAACACACTGCTACATTTCCAGCATTCACAACGTTGAAAATCAAAATCCATGTACAGTAAAAGTATACCATATATAGTAATAGCCTGTATCATACATGCAGTGTAATCCGTATATCATCAGCTTGTCAAATACATAAAAGGTTAAAAAAAACAAGTGGGAAATATAAAATAAACTGTACACCTAGTTTGTGAAAGAAAGTTATTTTGCGTGCAAAACGATAGACATGCTCATACGCTACACTCTTGAGCGCACGCTCCGCCCCGTCGCCGAGGGTAACAACATGGCGTCCGGGTTTTCATTTGGTCAGACTCTGCCTGTGTCCCGTTTTCTTTTTCTTGTCTCTTGTTTGACAGCACCGTTGTGGTTTGTGTGCTCAGTCTGTATTGGATGTTGGAGTTTGAATTGATAAAGAAAGCAAACAAACAAACAAAAAAGACTGTCTGTGTCCAAATTTACAAGGTTGGGTACTCAGGCGGGGAAGCGAACTCACGCCAACCTGTACCGAAGGTAAGCGATGGTAACCATTCGGCCACCTGGAGACCCATTATCAATGCTGCTTGTCCGTAGCGCATTGACCGAGTGACGTCATGCAGCCGACAAATTCGGCCTTCGGGAAGACCCAGCCTTGAAAATTTGGACACAAGCTCTCTCTATATACGGCTCTGCTGTGTAGTTAACAAGGGTGACACCTAACGGCCATCTTGGTGTCCCGCGTGCTACAACACGAAATTGTTCCTACAATATTTGTGAATATTTTTTACACATGAACTTGGTGATCTATAGCCACAACTAATTAAAACATGTCTAGCTTTTTCATTTATAATTTCCACTGTGATCATCTCCATAATACCATCAACTGCAGTTGTCATATTACCAGCAAGAAAAACCTTACATTTCAAGCTACAGTTGACATACAAGGACACACCTCCATCTTATATCAAGATGGACAACTTTACACGGGGTGAGTTGGTTGAAATTCAATTTTGTGCTCGGTGTCTTCTTTTCAATGTCTACTCCTTATAGGTGACCATCATCCTGCTCTCAACCCTCCCACGGCGAGCAGTGGCATTTGTTAACACCTCAGATAGGACTCAGCTCGTTACTTGTGGAAAGCTATTGAGCGACTACTAAAAATATTTTATATCTCCTAAGGTCCATCTACTAGTATGCACTTTGTTCTCGCAAGTCAGACAAATCAGCACACTAGTTGAACAACGGTTTTGTTTTTCCCACATGCTCCAAAATAAAATAAAACAAGGCACAAATTAAAAGTAAATCCAAAATGGAGGACTTTCTGATGGGTTTTACATATGGCTTCAAAATACTTTTTTTGTAGGTCTTGTGCCATTTTATATTTTTGCACGATCCCCGCTAAAATCTGTACCAAAATTTCAAAATGCAAGGTAATAAATAGTGATGACATTTTGCCCCAATTTAAATAACTGAACAATCCTTTATTCTTGACTTCTGATTTCAAAAGCGCCACCTTTTCAGTCAAGTGTGCGCACGTCATGGAGAGAAAAATCATGTGAAGAGCAGTACTTTATTCAGGATCATATTCAGGTACACTTTATTTTTTTTATCTCACCACAATAAATCAGTTTCTCCAAAGTCAATTGCAATCAATCATTCATTCACTTACTGGGTATGAACTTCACACGAAAAAAGGGGCAAACTATATACATCGCAGTGTTTTGGCACAAGTGCTAATTGTCAACACTTGCAAATAGATCACAAAAATGTAGATTATTTAAATTCAATGTCATTGTAATTACCTTTAATATTAAATGTGGAAAATGTGATTTAAAAAATACATATAAAGGCAGAGTGCATAGGAATGTGCATTTACATGTAAACATGCCAGATTGTAGCCGTCAGATAATCTGCAGCCCCTTGTCAGGTTGATGTAACATTTTAAAACAAATTACATTTCAAAATAGGGTAAGTCAAGACACATACAATACACAAGTACACAAATCATTCGTTCATTTAGCGGTAGACATGATTTGTGCACCATTTTAAATGTAAATTCATAAATGAGATCATATCAAGTTTCATTAATCACTGCTATTCTCACCAGCACACTTGTGCCTCTTAGCTTTAGCCTTACTTGGGAATATTTGACAACAAACTGAGCAGGCAAAGGGTTTCTCTCCAGGATGGGTTGTTGTGTTTTATTAAGTCTCCCTTCTCAGAGAAACTGTGACCACAAATTCAGCAGGCAAAAGGTTTCTCACTAGTGTGATTTTTGTGTGTGTCTTTTTAAGCTTTCATTCACAGCAAATTTTTTACCACAAACTGAGCAAGCATAAGGCTTCTCTCCAGTGTGGGTTCTTGTGTGTCTTTTTAAGTATCCTTTCTGAGAAAAATGTTGCCCACAAACTGAGCAGGTAAAAGGCTTCTCTCCAGTGTGGGTTCTTGTGTGGATTTTTAATTTCCCCTTTTGAGAAAAATTTCGACCACAAACTGAGCAAGAAAAAGGTTTCTCTCCAGTGTGGGTTCTTGTGTGAATTTTTAAGCTTACCCTGTGAGAGAAACTTTGACCACAAAATAAGCAGGCAAAAGGCTTCTCACCAGTGTGGATTCTTGTGTGTACTTGTAAGCTTCCCTTCTCAGAGAATTTTAGGCCACAAACTGAGCAAGCAAAAGGCTTCTCTCCAGTGTGTGTTCTTGTGTGTATGTTTAAGTTTCCCTTGTGAGAAAATTTTTGATCACAAACTGAGCAGGCAAAAGGTTTTTCACCAGTGTGGGTTCTTGTGTGTATTTTTAAATTTTCATTCACAGCAAATTTCTGACCACAAACTGAGCAGGTAAAAGGCTTCTCTCCAGTATGGGTTCTCATGTGTCTTTTTAAGTGTCCCTTCTCAGAAAAACTTTGACCACAAACTGTGCAGCCAAAATGCCTCTCTCCAGTGTGGGTTCTTGTGTGTCTTTTTAAGCTTCTCTTCTGAGTAAATCTTTTACCACAATCTGAGCAGGTAAAAGGCTTCTCTCCAGTGTGGGTTCTTGTGTGTTGTTTTAAGTTTCCCTTCAAAGAGAAACTCTGGCCACAAACTGAGCAAGCAAAGGGTTTCTCACCAGTGTGGCCAATCACGTGTTTTCTCAATTGATGCTTGTAGCCAAAAGTTTTTCCACACTGAGAACATTTCCAAGGTTTGCTGTCAGTGTGACATGTCACATCACTGTCAGACTGTTCATAGTCATCAGTGTGAGGAGAGTGTGACGTGTCTTCATCATCTGACATTGGAGCTAACCAGCTATCTGCTTGTGATCCTCCACGGTGGTCATCATCACCTTCTGTTATCTGTTGTCTTGAGCTAGTGCTTGGAGGCTCCGCCCCTTTGTTCTCTTCATATTGACAATCATCTTCAATCTTCAAATTGACACCAGTCACGGGCAACTCCGTAAAATCCTCCTCCTCTTTAATGCATGGTGGCAGCTGCTCCTCTTTTTTTATGTTGGGCGGCTGCGGCTGCTCTTCTTCTTTAACTTGAAGAGCCTCCATGTCCTCCTCTTTTACGCCAGGGAACTCTGGCTCTTGCCGCTTAGGACATTTAGATAGATATTTTTCACTGACGTCTGTGGGACACAAGATACACATGGTTTGGTAAAGTCACTTTATTGTGATGCTATGTATTTCATCTTTAAGATTATCACATGGGCCACATGAGTAAAAGAATAACAAAGCTGGCAAATGGTGTGTATCGTCAGTATTAAGGCTGTGCAATAATCGAAATTTGCTTACAATTTCAATTATTACACTACACAATCACAAAATCAGCATAATTGTAAAATAAAGATTAGGGGTGGGCAATGTGGGCTAAAAAATTAATAAATCTATTTTCCCCCAAAACTCCATAACGATGTTCTACAAAAAAAAATAATAATAAAAAATCTTGTAAATATGCACTCGCTTCACAGAATAATTATAGACAGGTTCAACACATTGATAACTGCGTCTTACATGTATTCTGGGGATTGGAATGAATAAGCTTTGGCTTCATCCCGTCAGCCCTTTTTCTTTTCGGATGTAACAAATATATGTTGGAAATTGTTATGTTGAAACTGTCACAATGATTTGTCCGAAAGTAACAAAAGATCTCCCTATTTTTTCACAACCCAAAGATGGCAAGTATGAACATATCATAAGCAAATTATATTGTAGGAAACAGAAGTAAATTGTTCATAATCATTTGCATACAGCAGTTCAAAAAAAGAGAAACTGCTTTTTGCTGTGTACAAGTGACACAGTGATGTGAAAATTGAACAAGTAGTTCTGAGACATTAAATTCTGATCTGGGAAATGTACCAAAGACACTGAGAAAAACTGTAAACGTAACAAAGTTCGAAATAAATACAGACATATTGTTGAAAAGTACGGAATAAACAAGTGACAAATCTGCTCTGTTGAACACACCTCGAGGTTGCTTGCAAACAGCGTCCAGCAGTGGAAGTTGTCGCTCGTTCTCCTCTTGTGCGCCACAAAGCTCCTTTTCGTACTTGACGTTCGTTCTTGCGTACATTTTCACATGATATTCACGGCACTTTATGCCTGCTAAGCCAATTTGTCGATAACAGACACCTCGTCGTCTACTTATTTGGCGGCTAGCAAGCCAAGCTAAGCGAAAGTAAGATAAGCTAAGCTAAACAGGGCCGAGAAATTTCGACGAGCACTGTTTGATATGAATTTAACCACACACGAAATGTAACAGTTATGTTTGACTTCAATAAAGCAGTAACGGACGCACAGTGTCGACGTTTAAGTTGGTTCAGTACGAATTCAGGATGAATTATTATGAATTATATAGTGAAGCGTGTGTAGCTACGTAAAGCAGCCTGGAATGGAATATATGTTCTATCACGTGAATTCTACGGCAACTCCAGTTGGCCAAATCTCGTGTCACGGAAAAAGAAATACTCTATTAAAATATTATCTAAAGTAACACGTTTAACAATAGATTTAATTGCGTGTATAAAAAAAATAAATCTTCAAACTGCATTTGGACGATTAAGAAACATGGTTAGTTTTCCTGTACATTAACTCGACATTTTCTGACAATATTGTTCATCGGTGCAGCGAATCACGTTCATCTCTCTACATCCGGTGACGTGCTCCAAAATAAGAGTGTAGATGGATATATATATATATGATTGAGTTATTGATTGAAAGTTATTCGAGTATTAATTGATGGTGTAATATAAAAAAAATTATTCACAAAGTGAATCTTACGAAATGTAATCAGACTGAACGATAGATTTTGTGAAATTACGTCTACTCCCACCAATGATGTGTGATGGTGACACTGAAGGTTAAACATTCCGAAGCAATAGAATTCTTAGATTTTCTTTTTATTCTAGGTTTTAACCAACACGTCAACTGTAGGCTACCACTTGTTCTTTATCGGAAAAAAACCCCAATTAGATGTGTTGAAGTTTGCTGCCGCCTTCTTGTGATGGAGGTTTGAAGAAGCACAATTGACACACTTTGATTTATTTGAAATTATTCTAACATGACAGAATGCCTTTCATCATAAATTTAATTTAAAAAAGATTGTGAGGCAGAGGCGTTACGGCATATGTTTGATATTGCCTTCCTGTCACCAGTGTGACTGATAAGGGGATTCTGCACATACCTGCTAGTGCAGATTTGTGACATCGAGGGCCGAAGTCCTGCAGGTTTTGCATGTTGCCCTTCTCCAACACAGCTGATATATGATCAGCTCATCAGCAAGCCCTGCATAAGCCTGATAACGATCCTGTTGATTGGAATCAGCTTGTGTTAGAAGTGAGAAACCTCTAAAACCTGCAGGTCTCCGGCCCTCGAGGACCGAGATTGCCCACCTCTGTGCTAGTGGATAAATGGCCATTTGACGCGCGCATACACGCCACAAGCAATATCGAAACAATTGTAGCTTTAAAGCATCTTACAAACACATGATCTGGTCACAGTATCAAGAGGGCAGGGCTTAGTTTTATTTGCCCTGCACTGGCTCTTTCTTATCATTGTTGGTATTGGTTAGTTGTTGCTTACCATGCTGGTATGTTCCATTCCATTACTTTGTGGGTATGTCCTTGATGATACTTCAATATGAAATCTTTTTTTTTTGTTTACTGGAAACTGTGTGGTACCGCCCTTCAAGATAGTATAAGAATGTTGTAAGTCCTCTGTAAACACAGGTCCACTGTAACAAACTAACAAATCAAATTTTAAGGCTTAATGTTCCATTAATATAACATTCTTCCATGCTTAAAGTGTAAATCCTAAATCTAATTAAGACATTTTGTTGAATATTTCCATCAAAATGTTATCTTTAAAAATCGATGCGGCTGCATATTGAATCGATACAAGAATTGTGCGCTGTAATATCGCGCTATATTGCCGAATAATTTTTTTTAACACCCCTAATATATATGCATATATACATATATATAAATACATACATACATACATATATATATATATATACATATATATACATACATACATACATACTAGTGTTGTTACAATACCAAAATTTTGACTTCGAAACTATACCTACATAAAATAACTCGATATCGGTACTGAAACGGTACCTCGACAAAACTTTAAAACATCAGCAAAAGCAGCAAAATTCAAACTGACAAAAGAACTTCAAATTATTTTTATTTTTTATTAATTCAAAATATTGGGATGTATGCATGTTAATTTATGTACAAACTGCATATATTTATATATATAATATAGAATATATGCCTTTGAGATGTGGTGCTGGAGACGAGTCCTGAGAATATCTTGGACAGAAAAGGTATCTAATGCTTTAGTGATAAAATATGCCTCTCCAAAAACGTCCCTGGAATCAAAAGCACTGAAGCACAAACTGACTTATTTTGGACATGTGATGCGAGCCAATAGCATGGAGAAAAGTATCATGCTGGGTAAGGTAGAAGGAGGAAGGAGGCACGGAAGGCAAAGAACGAGATGGATTGAGGGCGTGATGAGAGTGATGGGACAGAGACTGGCTGAACTATGCTGTGAGGTAGAAATTAGGTCATCATGGAGGAAATTTGTTCATCGAGTCACTGAGGGTTGAGCACGACTGACCGGATAGACCGGACAGGTTTCTTTAGGATGCTCATAGGGGCTTCAAAGTTTTTTGCAAACGGGAGATCATTTTAAGCAATTTTGCCCTCTAGGATTTCTAGGCGCAGCCACGGCGTTGAGGGGGTCCGGTTTGGTGGCCTCCGCATTGCATCTCTGCTTTTTGCAGATGACGTGGTCCAACTCTCACTGGAGCGGTTTCGCAGCCGAGTGTGATGCGGTTGGGATGAAGATCAGCACCTCCAAATCCGAGATCATGGTCCTCAGTCATGCTCTCTCTGGGTCTGGGATGAGATCCTTCCCCAAGTGGAGGAGTTCAAGTATCTTGGGGTCTTGTTCACGAGTGAGAACAGAATGGAGCGGGAGTTCGACAGGCGGATCGGTGCTGCGTCTGCAGTGATGCGGACTCTGTATCGGTCAGTTGTGGTAAAGAAGGAGCTGAGCCGAAGGGCGAAGCTCTCGATTTGCCAGTCGATCTGCGTTTCTGCCCTTGCCTGTGATCACGAGCTGTGGGTCGTGACCAAGGGAACGGAATCCCGGATGCAGGCGGCCGAGGTGGGTTTCTTCCGCGGGGTGTCCGGGCTCTCCCTTAGAGATAGGGTGAGAAGCTCGGTCATCCGGTAAGGACTCAGGGTCTTATGAAATGGTCATATCTTGCTGTGCGCTCGGTTCTACAGACAGACAAAGGAGTAAACCAAATGTTACTTTTTATCGCATACCTACTAATAAAGACAAAAGACGTCGATTGATAGCAGCAATCGACAGAAAGGACTGGCAGCCCACAAAGTATTCACGGATTAGCAGCGATAGTTTTTTTGCGAGGTTAGTAGATAAATGTTCATACATTTTAGTAGTAAACGTACACTCTAACAAAGATTGTAACAGAGGAGTCGAATTGCGTGTTTCAAATCACATTAACGAGCCAGATAGTTAGCGTCCACTCCAACTGCAGATACACAGAGATTGGTTTTAAAATGCACCTTCTTCAAAACTATTAAGTGCATTTGACTGTTTAATAATGGGGGATTTCGTCTTTGTGCTTGGAGTTTTTCACTCTGGAGCCGGAGTCATATTCATCAAATTATTGCATAGCTTGCCATTACGATAGCCATTTGTTCCATGCTAGTAAACATAGTAACATAACATCATCACAGTGTTTCAATATAGAACGGACTATTTAAAAATAAGTCAGTTAGCATGATAAACAAGTTTTACCTTTGCATTACGAGGTATATTGTCCCCCGGCGTGAGCGTAGCATCTCGTCCCAGAGACTCAGCCAGCGACAAGCTTTTGAATCAGCCCCGGTGTAAGGAGAAGAGACGGCATTGACTACATAATGATATAGGTCGTGTGCTGTGAATTCCGGCAAAGTCGGCAATTGGATTAACTTGGTAAAAACAGCAGGCAACAGAAGGTAAGGGGCTGTTTTCAAACTAAATCTAAATCAAACTAAGTAAATATTGCGCTCTATGAGTCCCGACTAAATGTGCAACTTCGACTGACAGACGAACTTCGGTTGAAGTAGTAGATTCCATGGCTCTATGGGCAATAATAAATTTAAATTTGTAAAATAGCAGTCGCTAAGTCACAAAGTCGTTTTGGGTCACGTCCACTTCTATTCGACAATCTTTTCCTTCTGCTTTCCGTTATAGGGCAATCACGTGATCATGTGACGTCGGTGCAAATGGTCAATACGGTACTTGGGTATAAGCTTTAAAGCAGAACACACTTTTAAGTTAAAAACACGTCTTGTTTTTGTGACAGTTTATATTCCGAATGAAAACGCAATTGTTTCCGACATTTATACAGGATCGCCTCATTAAAAGCACACATTTTACACCTAGATCTATAAGAAAAACCTCTTATTTCGCCGCATTAAACCTGCATGTATGCATACAAAAAAAAACGGGTTTAATTATAGACACCCCCCCCCCCTCCTCAATTGGTATGACATGTAGGCATATCCCTCTATAAAAAAACTAAAACATATAATTTTCTCAGTAGAGCTTTGTTCTGCGGATATATCCTTGAGTGATATCGCTATCTCTGCCAGGTGTAGTCATGACTGCATAACTTCCTCTATTCCTCAAATGATCTTTGTTCTGTGTCTGGATAGTGTTATCATGCACGTCCGGTTAACTTTGTTGAACTGTTGAACTGGAAACTTTGTGTTACCGCCCTTCAAGATAGTATAAGAATGTTGTAAGTCCTCTGTAACTTCGCACTTGTGAGATGCTACAGCCATTGCCTGTAACTCACTTGTGCCCAGAATATTCTGTATAAAAGCTTGGGACTATTGCCTGAGGGGGAACGGGAGGGTGAGAGAGAATGATAAGAAAGTTGTGGAAATGAAAGCGAGAGCAAGAATGATGGTGATGGGAACACGCAACTAGAGGCCCTTCGAATGAGGAAGTGGAAAACAGGTTGTACATTGCTCAGTTACAGAATCAAGTAGCGTTATGTGTTATGTCCAGAATCTTTCAGGTGCCCACCCTGACTCCGTTCTGGACCGAACCAGAGGTTCTGAAGACCCCGAAGAATCTTCCAAAGGTCCAGCTTTTCCTCCTCATCGGCCTGTGACTCGTTCCCAAATCTTGCAGGCACCCATGTTAGCTAAAGTTGACCCGTCCGCTGGTAACTCTGCTATGTTTTACAAACCTTTCTCTCCGACTGATGTGAGTGTGTTGATGTAGAAACTTCCGCCTATGCAATCTGGTGGTACCAATTGGCTTCAAGTAGTGCAGAGAGTGGTTACGGGACAAATGTTAATAGCAGGTGATATCTGTGTTCTTTTTATACAATTATGTCCGCTTTTATAGTTGAATATTTTAATGTAAAATTCCATTTTTTTTTTCTCCCTGATAATTAGGCTCTTACGCGAGAAAATAATTTAACCTTGTCTAAAGCCTTAGACGCTTTGTTTCCCCTTCCTGAGTGTGTCATTTCAGATTTGGTGTTCGCTCCCAAAGCAGATGAGGAGGCCGCGGCTTTTGTTGATCGGGCCCTCACTGATTACACTCTGAAAAACAGGACACGCCCCTACGGCCTCCGCCTTGCATTCGCAAGTGTTCCGAGTAGCTATTTTGAAAGGCGTTCCCAAGTCTGTGGCACAGGCCATGGAGGCCAATCCGGATCTTCCCGGTGCTGAGGTTGACCGGTGGTTGTCACATCTTAAACATCATTTGAGGAGACATGCTAAAGAAAAAGAGTCTAAGGTAGACAAACACAAAAGTACAGAAACACAACTTGCTATGTTGCAGTTGCAAAATCTAAAAAAGCAGGAAGAAGCCGCTCTTGCTGTGATCTCATCTCCCTCTGTCGGTTCCGAGTGCATGATGTATCAAGCAGGTTCATTCATGGGTCGAGGTGCGCCCCCTAAGTGGCCTTAACATGTGCTTTAATTGTGGACGGCCTGGTCATTGGGCCCGCGATTGCAGACAGCGACCTCAAGCGTCAGGGTGGAGAGGCAGAGGCCAACAACCGGCACGTGGCTACAATCGAGGAGGCTACAACCAACCCCGAGGGCGAGAGCAACCGCAGCAGCAACAAGGATATTCCCCGGTGCCAAACCAACGGTATCTGCCTCCCTCTGGTGGACAGTTTCCACAATGATGGCGCCCTGAATCCACATGCTCAGTGACTGTTCAATGTTTTTTCACAGACTCTTTTGCAGTCTTTTGTGTTTGCACCTAACTGTTCAGTCAATCCTTTGGGCAGAGATCTCCTCATCACCACATGCCCTCTCATCAAATGCAGCCCTGATGGACTTATCCTGGAATTTCCGGATGGTAACACCTACTGCTGCTCTGCCTCCTCTGCCTCCAGTGCCACCTCCCAGTTCCCGCTTGTTGAACAACGCCCAGTGGCATGCGCCACTGCCGACATCTACTGGGCAAGAGTGGATATTGACTCCAGTGGTTGGCTCGAAGCTGAGCACTTTACTCTCTGGTCACTTGGGTTTGTAACCTCAGATGTTATGATATGGTAACTGTTGTATGCATTGCACCAAATGTCCTGGCATGCACACAGGCCACTGATTGGCAAAATTTATTTCCCCGTCACTTGATGCTTATTGGATTTAGTCTAATACATTTTTACCCACTTCCGTTTTGGAGCACCAGCTTCTGGATAGGCACCATGGACGTGAAACAACCGACAGCGATTTTGCTGGTTACCTTCTTGATTTCTTTCCCACATCGCTGTGGTCCATGGATCCCACTGATGTTGGTCTCTGTAACGTCTCACCTGTTGTGTTTCAGATGAAACCAGGACAAATATATGTTCCCCAATACCCTGTAAAAGAGGCTGGAATGATTGGCATTTCGGAAACAATTGACGGTTTGCTCAAAGCAGGAGTGTTGTGTGAAATTTCCGGCTCTGATTATAACACGCCTATTTTACCCGTTGAGAAGAACGATACTGGAAAGTTTCGTATGGTCCATGGCCTGCGAGCGATTAATGCGGCGATCTTAACTCCTATTTTGCTTGTCCCGAACCTTCACTTGGCATTGTCCCAAATTATATATATATAAAAATCTAAAATATATATATTTATACGTGGGCCTAATACGTCATCGTACTGATGTGATGTCAACTGCCCACTGACACTTTTATTTGTTGAATGATATCATTTTGGCTTCCCTCCCCCGCCTTTGTTTGGTTTTGATATCTTTGTTGTTGGTTTATATATATAGCCCGGTGGTAAATTCGGGTGCCATAAACCTCCATTGTCTAGTGGTTTAGTATAAATCCATTGACATTTCTGTTGTAAGTGAATACTGGACCAAGAGTAGATTTGCTGTGTGCACTCATCACCACAAGGTGTCAGAAATGATGCATCCAATAATACGGGCAAGGTTTTTTTTGTTTTTAAATCTGGGGCTTTTTTAATCTTGGACTGTGTCAGAATGTCCACCCTTATCCCCTAACCCAGGGGTGCTTAAATTCGGTCCTCAAGAGCCCCTATCCAGCCTGTTTTCCATGTTTCCCTCGTGCAGCAGAGTTGAATCTAATGATCAGCTAATCAGCAAGCTTTGCAGAAGCCTGATAACGATCCTGATCATGATTCGGTGTGTTAGTGGAGAGAAACATGGAAAACAGGCTGGATTGGGGCTCTCGAGGACTGAACTTGAGCACCCTTGCCCTAACCCCTGTAACGAATATTGCCCGTCACCCTCAATTTTTCCATTTTATTTGCCTTTTTAACATTTCCCCCTGGGGAATGTGTGTGCGCGTCTTAGCTCTGTGTTTTCAGTTCAAAAGGACTCTTTGAGTTTCCCTCCAGCAGGGACTGGATTTCGTTTTACAACCCCCAGGAAACGCATACCACAGCTCCTACAGACCTGAAATCCTGTTTATCAAGCAAACTAGCGATAAGACTGCTTATCAGTCCCCAGACCATCTTTTATGGTCTGGTTTATCCACAGGAATTAGCCATGTGTGTTTTTTTTTATTTAAACAATGCCCCTTGGAAGTTAAATGGTACAGCAGTGCCCTCAAGTGGTCATGATCGGTTATCCTCAAGAATCCTGCCGCTCCTAATTAATCTGAAGTATACATAATTCGGGACATACACGGACTCTATGCACTTGACTGACATCAAGTGACTCCTGTTGTTTATCTTTGTTCACAACCTGTATGTCTATCTCAAATGAATGATGTGTGTAATTTATATAGCCACCTAAGTTTAGGTAATTAGTAAACTTAGCGGATTCAATAACTTTATGATCGCGGTAATGTTTGAAATGTGTTCAGAATAATAAATGAAGCATCTGGCTTGTTAATTCTGATAAAAATTTTTTTATCAAATACTATCCCAAAAGCTTGGTCTCAGTCGACCAAGTCTGTTTCATGCGCACGGAAGAGGCGGGACCAAACTGCCGGCCCCCTGGGACACAGTTTAAAAGCCAGCGCGCGAAGGAACTTCCTCCTCTTCCCCTCCTGCTCTTGCCTTCTCCTTCTTCACCCTATGAACTTCTCCTGACTATCACGAGAGATGTGGTCGCCAAACACGCTGATAGCCACCACGTGGCTTCTTTCTTTGAGCCCCGGACTTGAGCCACAGCGCGCGCTCCAAAGCAAGGACTTGCAGCCACACTGTGCATCCCTTTTCTTTCTTTCTTGGAGAGCTCAGTATTGTTCATTCGGTAATTTTACCGATTTGACGTGTCATCATCATTGCTCTCATTTTTTTTTTGTATGTGTGTGTGCGTGTGAGTGTGTGTGTATTCATTAGTTCACCTAAAACCTATTAACTCTTTGACTGCCAGACGTTTTCAGAAAAGGGATGCCGCCAGTGCCAGCCGATTTAAGCATTTTGACTGATCTTTCAAGGTCCACAGAAAATGTTCTGTTTGGACTATGGAAACACACGTACTACCAAATGAAAGATTGGACTTTCATCTTTCATCAGAAAAAAAAAAGTTTGTTTCTACCTTATTCCGTTCTTTAGTAATCAACAATAGAAAATGGTTAGTTTGACCCAATTTCGCCTGTTTTGGACCAAAATATGGAGAAATCAAGCTTTTAGTGAAACGATATTATTTCATGCATTCTAGTGAATTTTACACTTCTTTTTGTCCATGAATGATGCCACAAACACCTAAATAGTGCTTTACTTCTATAAAACACTACCACCAAGAATGAAAAAGTGTTTTTTGATAGCAAAATACGTTTATTTACATTCAACAGTGTAACAATTTGACAACAATTTGGCAAACTATTTACAAATGTGTGCAACTGTGGTGCTATTTACAAATATGTGGATGTTTCAACGACAGTTTTTCTTTTTGTAACACTCTCCTGCGTGCAAAGAGACGCAACAGCATTTGCACAACAGATTGCCTCTTCGCGTGCGCCACTTTCTTGCAGGCCGTTTTTTTCCGGGGAATAGCAAGTATATACTGCAGTGTGTCATCAAGTCTAATATCAGGATCATGCTACGGTTTCGTTACGTCTCGCTTCCCCGTGTCCTTCAGTTGCTATACCGGGTGGTAGGAGATGTTCTGATCCATTTTATCCACTCCATTCATGGTGGCATCGTAGTCCAGAAACAGTGTCTTCTCCGTGATCAGACTGTACCCGCTCCTCCGATGAATATGCATTGGACTCGGGGTACTCTTTATTGTCCGATCGAATGTCCGCTTGTGCAGCTCCGCGTTTTCCGGCGTTAGCAGCGCTAGCCGGTGAGGCTTTATGACGAGAGAATAACGGCCGCGTCAATGCTTCCAACTCCGGCGTCAACCTCGGGAGTGACCATCATCATCATCATCAATGTGCATTGGTCGATGCTTTTCGACTACTCTCCATCGTCCGATCGAATGTCCGCTTGTGCAGAAGTACCCGGCCGGCTATTGTGCGCGTTTTCCGGCCTTAGCAGCGCTAGCCGCGCTAGCCGCGCTTAGCCGGTGAGGCTTACTACGTGATCGTAAACACGTCCAGGCTTCCAACTTTGGCGTCAAACTCGGAGTCATCATCATCATCATCATCAATCTGCATTGGTCGATGCCAACTCTCCATCGCCCGATCGAATGTCCGCTTGTGCAGAAGTACCCGGCCGGCTATTGTGCGCGTTTTCCGGCCTTAGCAGCGCTAGCCGCGCTAGCCGCGCTTAGCCGGTGAGGCTTACTACGTGATAGTAACAGTCGCGCCAAAGCTTCCAACTTTGGCGTAGAGCTCGGAGTCATCATCATCGTTGACATCAATGCGCTTTTTAGTATTGATTGATGCTTTCCGTCTTTGAAAAAAATGCTCAAGCGTGAGCTGCTTGTAACCGGTTGCTTGGTCAGCCATTGTGGCTTCATCAGCCATTGTCTCCTCAACACTCTAGCTCCGCCTCACGTCTTCTACTGACGCCCACGGTGGGCGGCCCATCCAACCTTGTGCAAAGAGAGTCATCGCTGCCCTCTAGGGGCCAAAACGAGTCTTTGACTAATCATATGTGCCTGATACTTTCAGCACAGCTGCCCAAGGCTTTCCTGCACCCGTTTTTGAAAAAAAAAAAAAAAAAAAAACATAGGGGACGTCTTTTAACGTTCTCGGCGCCCTTCCCTAGGTTTATGCTAAACGTTTTATAACGTTTATGGCAGTCAAAGAGTTAAAAAATCCCATACCGTTCACCTAAACCGAACACTTCCAGCCAGAGTCCTTCACCAACCCCAGAGACATCTAAATTCCAACAAATTGGGGAGACCTCAAGAGACCAAAGGGAGACTGAGGAAAGGAAGGAAGGACAGACGAGGCATAGTGAGATCCACAGACACCAGCCTCCACCGATTCAATGACCTGAGGAAGAAGCAGATTGTGTCTGAGTTTCGATAGATGCTGGTGGATCTGGCATGCATGAAAATCTCCACCAAAGAGGGGAGCCGTCGAACCCTGCCAGGACAGAGCAAGCGCAATACCTCAGGGCCCCCCAGGCCGGAGAGCAAACCCAGGAGCAGGAGTGCCCCCCACCCCAACACGGCCCGCGCCCCCAACCCAACGCAGCAGGACGGGGCACTGCAGGCCCGCCAGGCACCCCACCGGTCCACAGCCCCCGCTCCCCCCACGACCCCGCCCCTCATCCACCCCCGCCATCCACCCCAACCCAGTCCCAGCCGCCCCCAGGTCCCCAAACCCCGAGACACCCCCCCCCCCAGCACCCTCCCTCCCAAACACCCCCCACCCCCAACCAAGCCGCCCCCCCCCGACCTCATCCCCACCAACCGGCAGCCCCCGACCCCCAGATCCCGGGGATCCCCCGCACCCAGGCATCGGCGCCGAAGAGGGGACGGACAGCGGAGCGGAGAGGGCACCCACGCCCACCCCACCCCCCACTGCGTGGAGGGACGGAACACCGGGGGCAGAAGGGGAGATGGGGGCACCGGGGGACGGGCGGCACCCCCGAACCCCAGGCCCAGCGGGGAAAGGCCCCGGTCATCACCCCAGCGTTCTTAGTGAAAGCTAACCCTGTTACTGAGTTCGCCAGCTCGCCGACTGCCGAACTCTACCCCTAAACCTTGAATGTGACCCCACCCAGTGTATATACAAGTGTGTGTGTGTGGTGCATTAAAATTGGGAGCAGGTGAACCGGAGCAGAGAGAAATGATCTCCCCACGCTCCGATCCACCCGCCTCCCAGGCATGTCAGTGAGTGTAAAAAAATAACTAGTAGGGGTGGGGGGGGGTGGGGCGGGCGCGGCAGGGACACGGACAGAGGACCGCAACACTGCTCTATACTGCGGTCTGCCCCAACCGATGCCCCCCCCCCCCCCCCCCACATAGTGCATTGAAATTGGGGGGGAGTTGTAGGGCGAAGACGGTGTTTCCTCCAAAATTGTGATACGTCAATTAGCAGATGATGCAACTTAATTTTTGGAGTATGTGGATCAAGTTCCACTGGCTCTACAAGCTATCGATGTTTTCTCAAAGGCTTCTGGTTTACAACTCGAAAAAATGGGAGATTTTGCCATTACATGGTTGTCAATTGCAATCTGTGTGGGGTATAGAGGTAAAAAAAAGAAAGTCAAATACTTGGGGGTTGCTATCACTGATGACAAAATGATGTCAGAAAAAAATTCATATCCGTGAAACTGGACACATGTCAATCTGTTTTAAACAGATGGCTGTTTTGAACGGAGTCTTGAAGTTAAAATGGCTGGAATCTTTGAATGTAGGTCACTACCGGTTAAACTTTCTGATTTTCATCAACAAGTACTTCTCCATGGGAAATTATTGTACTGCCATAATTTTACTCCACACAATACCCCAATCTGGAATAATCAATATATATTGCACAACAGGACATCCGTTTTTAGGGTAGAATGGAATTCAAAAGGGCTGTTGCGCACTTGTTAGACAAAAATGAGAACCTGTTGCGACGTGAAGACTTTTGCCAAAAATACCAAATACAATGTTGTCTAATATACAAAGATAACAAATGCAATTCCGATCTCTTTAAGAATGATGGTGAAAGAAGATCTTTGGAATTCTGGAGTCTCTGGAGCATTGGGGGACTGGATTTTTGTGGTTATAAATGTAATAACAAGGTTATCAGGAAAGTGCTGTTAGATGAATATTATCGTAATTCCATTAAAAGGTCATATATTGTGAAACAATTTGATATTGACAAGATTAAAAACATGAGAAACAATTATATATAATTTCCAGTACCTCCCAAAGCAAAAGAGGTCCCATTCAAAATGTTGAACAAAATGTACCTGACAATTGAGTTTTTAAGACTGAGGTTTGATTTTGATGTAAATAATTGTGTGTTCTGTGATGTGGATGTAAAAAACCTGAACCATATTTTCTTTCACTCCAATGTAGTACAATTCCGGACTTGTGGACTAATTTAAGGAGTTAAAAAAAATCATTGATTTCCCACTGACAGAAGAGTCAGTTTTGTTTGCTGTGTTTCAAGAAGATAAGAAACTAGAATTTTTTTTTGAATGTTTTGTTGCTTTAGAATTTTTTTTATTCACAAGTGCAGATATTTAAAAACAAAACTTTGCCTACTCCACTGGAAATATGACATTCTAGTATTTTGTAAATCTTTGAAATTGTTTATGGATAGAAAAGCCCTAAATTTAGTTTATTTATTGGATATAATTGATTTGTTATGGAATGTCCTCTTACAAATATAATTTCTGTTGGTGTAAATTTTTATTTTAGTGTTTTTTTGTTTTGTTTTTTGTTTACCTTTTTATTTTCTACGTTCAATTGTATTGTTAGAATACTCAGTCTATGTCTAGCAATTTGTCATTTGATGATACGAGTGCCTTATGTTTGTTTATGTATAATTGTTCAATAAAAAAAAACACTGAACTGGGTTAATTTAGTTTCTTTATTGGATATAATTGATTTGTTATAGAAAGTCCTCTTGCAAATATAATTTCTGTTGGTTTTAATTTTTATTTTATAAATTAAAAAAACACTGAACTGGGTTGATATTGACCACAATGCATTGCGAGTATGAAAAACACGGCGCGAGAATCAAATTAATATATACTATAGAAATAATTAATGCGTTTTAATTGAAAACATTTGCAACAAAGGAACTCAAGAACAGTTTTAAAACATTTCCATTCAAAATAGATAATCGAAGCTTTATGCGCTGGTGCGTCGTAAAAGTTACAGGTCACACTCCGCGCCCGGGTGATTGGAAATATATGCCAAAAGTACAACATCTTAAATGGAACTATTCCTGTAAGCATGATTGTACCATGTAAAGGAGAGGAGGTAACATTGTTGGATAAGGTTTTGTTTGATTTCTTGTGTCTTGCAGACATCAGTGAATATGTTTGTCCTGAGCAGCAGGAGCCAGAGCATCTTCACATTAAAAAAGAAGAGGAGGATGAAGAGGCCCCTCACTTTAAAGAGGAAGAAGAGCAGCAACAGTCTCCTTTCATCAAAAAAGAGGAGGAGCCAGAGCACCCTTGCATGAAAGGAGAGAGAGAAGACCCTCCCGACATCAAAGAGGAGCAAGAGGAGAAGGATGTCTATATGTTGCCATCGACTTGTGTCTCCTTGAAGAGTGAAGATGGTGCAAGTGAGGTGAGCAGAGGGGCGGAGCCTCCAAGCAGCTGCTCATGTCAAAAAATGACAACTGAAGGTGATGGAGACCACTGTGGAGGATCACAAGCAGACGGCCTCCTAGTTCCACTATCACATAGTGACGACGCTATGTCACACACTCTTCTCGATGATGAGTCTGAAGGTGATATGACATGTCAGACTGACAACAAGCGCTGGAAATGCTCTCGGTGTAGGAAAACTTATGCTCATAAAAAGTTTGAAAGAACACATGAGAATTCACACTGGTGAGAAACCTTTTGCCTGCACAGTTTGTGGTAAAAAATTCTCTGCGAAGAGAAACTTAAAAATGCACTCAAGAACCCACACTGGTGAGAAGCCTTTCGCTTGCTCAGTTTGTGGTCAAAGATTCTCTCAGAAGGGAAACTTAAAAATGCACTCAAGAACCCACACTGGTGAGAAACCTTTTGCTTGCTCAGTTTGTGGTCAAAGATTTTCTCATAAGGTAAGCTTAACAAATCACTCAATAACCCACACTGGAGAGAAACCTCTTGCTTGCTCAGTTTGTGATCAAAGATTCTCTCAGAGAGCAAGCTTAGAAATACATACAAGAACCCACACTGGTGAGAAACCTTTTGCCTGCTCAGTTTGTGGTCAAAGATTCTCTCACAAGGGAAACTTAAAAATGCACTCAAGAATCCACACTGGTGAGAAGCCTTTCACTTGCTCAGTTTGTGATCAAAGATTCTCTCACAAGGGAAACTTAAAAATGCACTCAAGAACCCACACTGGTGAGAAACCTTTTGCTTGCTCAGTTTGTGATCAAAGATTCTCTCGGGGAGCAAGCTTAGAAATTCATACAAGAACACACACTGGTGAGAAACCTTTTGCCTGCTCAGTTTGTGGTCAAAGATTCTCTCACAAGGGAAACTTAAAAATGCACTCAAGAACCCACACTGGTGAGAAACCTTTTGCTTGCTCAGTTTGTGATCAAAGATTCTCTCAGAGAGCAAGTTTAGAAATTCACACAAGAACACACACTGGTGAGAAACTTTTTGCCTGCTCAGTTTGTGGTCAAAGATTCTCTCACAAGGGAAACTTAGAAATTCACACAAGAACACACACTGGTGAGAAACCTTTCGCCTGCTCAGTTTGTTGTCAAAGTTTCTCTCACAAGTTTCAGGTCAAGAGACACAAGTGCTGGTGAAGAACGCAGTAATCAACAAGCTTGCAATGAAAATGTAAATGTTTTGTACATTTAATCGTAAATGAAAAACTATTTACTAAGGTAAATATTTACAAAAACATACATTATTTTATTTTTTTCTGGCATGATTTTTTTGTATCATCTTGTAGTCTTTGTATATTCTAAAAGCCTCCTATGAGCAAGTGCTGAGAATTAGCGCTGGTGCAAAAATATTTAAAGCAATGCATGCACTTAATGCTATGATGTCCATAAGAAGTGATTGATTAGATGGACTGTGAAGAAACTGATGTTTCATGAGAAGGTTAAATGTGATTCTCAATGAAATACAAATCAGCCTTCTTTGTCAATGAACTGGGTTAGATATGTTGACTTCCAAGCTATTCAGTGTTCAAAGTCCCTTTTATGTTATTTTTATTGTCAATGTTTTGTTATGATTATCATTCTATAATTTTCAATGTGATTCATTGCTGTATGCCTTATATCTAACTACGTTCTGCTTCCTCTATTTTAGAATTGATATATTGTAGTTTTTTGTTATTAATCATGCACAAATTATAATAACCTACATCAGGATTTTATTTCTCAAATGTTTTTTTTACTCTTTAGGCATGAGACGTGGAGGAAACTCGGAAAATAGCACATTTAAGAATCTATGTAACACGGGTGATTGGAAATATATGCCAAAAGTATAACATCTTAAATGGAACTATTCCTGTAAGCATGATTGTACCATGTAATGGAGAAGAGGTCACATTGTTGGATAAGGTTGTCACTGTGTTCTGTGCCCTGGCAAATCCCTGTCCAACTGTCGTGTCGATGCATAGATGACCCAAGATGTACAGGTGTTTCGATTTTTATTATTTGTGTGCAACCTAAACTTGTAAACATTCTTTTTTTTTTTTTGCCATAATAAAAGAAAAATCACCAAGACTTGTAAACATTCTTTAAGCATAAAAAATGGTCATGTACTTAAGCAAATAAGTTAAACTCTTTAAAGTGTACATTTGTGAACAGTGCAAAATTACAACACAAGGAAAAGCTAACATGTATGGTTAGTACAGAGCTAGTAACATTAGGTGCTTAGCTTTATTTGTGAGGTAAACTCAAATATTGAAAAACAGGCTTAAATTAACAGACATATGTTTTTTAATTCGAACACTGAGGGCAAATCCAAAAATCTGACTGAGCTGTTGTGAGGTGTAAGCCAACACAACTCAAATAAAACCTTTCTTCATTTTTTTTTTCTTGGAGAGCTCAGTATTGTTCATTCGGTAATTTTACCGATTTGACATGTCATCATCATTGCTCTCTTTTTTTATTTATATTTTTTATTTTTTTATTTTTATTTTGTATGTGCGTGTAAGCAGACAGCTGGTCAGCTCCAATGTCAGATGGTGAAGACACGTCACACTCTCCTCACACTGATGACTATGAACAGTCTGACAGCAAACCTTGGAAATGTTCTCACTGTGGAAAAACTTTTGGCTGCAAGTATCAATTAAGAAAACACGTGATTGGCCACACTGGTGACAAACCTTTTAACTGCTCAGTTTGTGGTCAAAATTTTGCTCAGATGGGAATCTTAAAAAAAAAACACAAGAATCCACACGGGTGACAAACCTTTTACGTGCTCAGTTTGTGAGCAAAATTTTTCTCAGAAGGGAAGCTTAAAAATACACGCAAGAACCCACACTGGAGAGAACCCTTTTGCCTGCTCAATTTGTGGTCAACGTTTCTCTGAGAAGGGAAGCTTAATACAACACACAAGAACCCACACTGGAGAGAAACCCTTTGTCTGCTCAGTTTGTTGTCAAAGATTCCCAAGTAAGGCTAAAGCTTAATGAGAGGCACAAGTGTGCTGGTGAGAATAGCAGTGATTAATGAAACTTGATATGATCTCATTTATGAATTTACATTTAAAATGGTGCTGAAATCATGTCTTCCGCTGAATGAATGAATGATTTCTGTACTTGTGTTGTATGTGTCTTGAGTTACCCTATTTTGAAATTGAATTTGTAATTAAAATGGCCCTATGTATATATAGAGAAATGTACCACAAGTATAATGAAACATTTTGATGTAATGGATGAGTCACATAAAGTCATGTTTAAGATGTGATGTATTTTTGAATTGTATTGGGTTGAAGCTAAAGTTTGCTAAAGAAAGTAGAACCAGCACCCACATTAGAACACAAATTGGTTGTTAGTTAAATTAGTAAAGTAAATTAACCACATATAAGGTATGCCATGCTTCACATAGTCATATTTAATAATTATTTGATAAATACACATACTTAATCAATACGTACACATATTTAATCAATATACGGTATTTTTGTTTGCTGATATATTGAGTTCTATATATGCTTCTGGTTGGGTCCTTAGTCTGCTGTTTTATATAAGGCCCCAAGTTTCATAGGCAGTTGTGCACAGTAGATTACAGGCACCACATAATTAACCAGTAACAGCTTGCGCTCATTAGTTAAGAATGATAAGATCCATATGAATTTAGGCTCACACTAATATTTATGAGTTAGGAATGAAACATGATTGTTCATGTTAATTAGTCATTAAATAGGAGACCTGTCATTAACTAGTGAGGCTAAAAGGTGATGACGTGTGTAAATACATTTATCTCAGTTTAATCACATATTTACAAACATGAACATGATTTTAGTGTGATATCTTATGACACATTTGTATGGTGAAGTGAATTAATTTAATTATAACTGTTTGATTTATAATATTACTATTTAGAAGTGGACATAACTGCTTTCATTTACTCAGTATGTCTCTGTATTAGAGTTTAAGGTGATGTGGGGAGTTGAAGCGAATGTGTTAAATAGATTCCTTTGTCTTTACAAAACCAGTTGGGCAAGAGGGGGAAGGGACATCTCTGGGGGCTCTGAAAACAACGTAAATCCTTATCTTGAAACAAGAGGGGGAAGTTTGGTGACGTGTATTGATGTATCATGTGACTGTCTGAGAAGGAGAGGATTGGCCGAAGAAGACAGAGGAGGGGTTTGAAAAGTCACGAAAGGGTATTAGTGCTTGAGACAAGAGGAGGAGCATCACACATGGGGGAGAACAATGGCGGAGTTCAGCCGATCTCATGTGTCCATAAGCTTATGTAAAAATAAATCCTGATTTCACCGATTTCATTGTCTAAGTTTGATAATCAACATTATGAACACGGGAAAACAAAGAATTGATTTTCCAACAATGGCTACAGAACAAGTCACAACACTTTGAGAAACTTTGAGTGATTTGATGTAAACGGATAATGAATAATAGTTGACTTATTTTAGAGTTACAGTAGGGAAAGTACACAAGCTCGATGCACAGGGAGCTGGATTGTTCCAGAAAAATCCAGTTCTCTGCTCAGTTTGCAGAAGTTTGGGGCTTTTTCCCAACTCTTGTCTCACAGAGGCGAACTTGACAGCGTTAGGTGCTTTGGGAAAAGACCGTTTCTGTCTCCAAAATGCAGCTGTGTAAAAGTGCAGGGTTGAAAGTAATGAATTATTAACATTGTTTTTCTGTTTCAAAATATATTCTTCAAAGTGTTTTTGATTTTAGTTAGATATGTAAAACTGTTCCCATATGGTAGAAGAATGTGGTCTGTTTTTCCTCTTAAAAGAAGTGAGGTGTCGGAATCTAAAGGGCAGATATGCGGGAATCTCTGGTGCGAAGCAGCTACAGAGTTCAATAGTTTATCTAGGAAGTCAATTGTTTACCTCACATCTGTTAAGGACTGAAAGAACTCAATGGGAGATGGCCTGATTGTATTTCACTCTGCTGACAGGACAAGATCAAAGGGGGGGGGGGCACAGTCTCTTCCTAGGGGGATGTGCTCTGTGTGGAGTTTTATGGGGAATTTCTGGTGCAGGGAGATGGCGGGGGCCAAGGTGTTTGCCCACATCCTTGAGGAAGAGATAAGAGAGGGGGTGTGTAGACTTGTTTAGACAGGAAATGTCACATGTTGAGAAGAGACCAAAAGGTACTTTCTTTGTCAATGAAGGGGGAGGGAACGATTTCTGTATATATGCATGCATGAACTTTGAGAAGAACACATTTGTGGGTGAGCTGCATGATTGAGCAGTAGCTCCAAGTGGCTTTCAGAATCTGAAATAAAGCTGGCAAACTTGTTCACAGATTTCAACTTTGAATTTATTTGAACACGCAGAAATCAAAGAAATGATTTCCAACAAAAGGTACAGGTCTTTTATTGAAACTAGCCAAATTTAAGGAACTAAAGTAGAAAGAGGAAGCCTTAGGAATGATTGTATTTATCATAGATTTAAGTGAGGTTGGCCACTCGACAACTCCACCTAAAACAAGCTATTTCACTTCAAAGCTTTTTTGCCCTCATCTATGGATTTGACCTTTTTCAATATTTGAGGAATGGATTATTTTTACCTTAGAAGCGAGTGACTAAATGTGTCTTATCCTAAAAGTAGTAGGTCTATATAGTTTATCTTTTCTTTTAATTACTTATGCTATCCGCTTTTTATTTATTTGCTTGAGTTACTCAATCTTGGATGTAAGATCAATTTAAGGAACTTTTGAGTTGTACCAGCTCTGTACTGTGATATTCATTTGAGAGTGATTCCTATGTAGTTTTAATCATTTATATTATTTCTAAATTGTTAATAAATATCCAAAATATTCCTCTTTTAGTTATTTCTAACTTATTTTACAATAATTCCAGAGTGAAAGAATATCTCTTTTATGTATTTTTTTCTAACTTTAATCAACTTGTTAGCTATTCAGAGTAGTTAAGAGTTTAAGTGATTTAAAAAAAAAAAATTTAAATTATCGGTTTATGAATTAAAGTTAGAGCAACTAGTTTAACAAACTTCCAACTTATTAGTAGAGCTGTCAAACTTATTTTTTTTTAAAACAGATAAATCACATCTTAGAATTTGGATTAATCACGATTGATTGCTTAATTAAAACTGCTTTTTTTATCAACATTTTTTGCTCGCCAAATTTGAAGAGCACCTGTTGTGTTTATTGTTTAGACATTTAATGTTATGAGGACGTCTTCAACATTTTGTGATCCACTGCACACTCTCATCCTTTTTTTAATCAGTTAATTACTTGCATAATGTAAAATAAAATAAAAAATACACCAGTAGTTTGACATGAACAAATATTCTGAATGTCATTGTTTTGTGGAAAACACTACTTCACCTTTATATTTGTATGCATAATCGTGAGTGGTCAGCGGCAACAATGAATACACAGAGACTTGATATGCTTTTGCTAGAATAACTGTCTTTTATTCCCCGCATATAGCAATCAACATTTATACTGTGCTAGGATAATCGTACGTTTTATACCCCGCAAACAGTAATCAACACCTGCGCTGTGCTAGAATGATTATACCTTTCATTCCCCGCAAACAGCGACAATCACAACTCGATTTGCTAGAATTATTGTACCTTTTATTCCCCGCAAACAGTCGATTTGCTAGAATTATTGTACCTTTTATTCCCCGCAAACAGTAATCAACACCTGCGCTGTGCTAGAATGATTATACCTTTCATTCCCCGCAAACAGCAACAATCACAACTTGATTTGCCAGAATTATTGTACCTTTTATTCCCCGCAAATACCAATCAATACACTACAACGTTAAGCAGCATAATATGATCATCATCTGCGCTTACCTTGACACTAGACCGGAGAGCCTACGGTCCGGGTAGAACGAGCTGCAAAACGGCTGGGCAATCGTACGTGTTCCACAGCTGACTCTGTCCGGACCGTGTGCCGCTCCGTCTTTTATTCGTTAGCAAAAAGTTGTGAGCGTGAGAAACCGGGCTGTCCAAGCCCTCTCCCAGACACTCTCGAAAACCTGTTTGTGAAGCAGGGAAGGCTGTAGTATAAACAAGGAAGAGTTCCCAGGCTGATCCCGCCCTTTATTTACAAATTGTTGGGCACCTGTATTCGTACAACAGTTCTTATATAAGAGGTTACATGAGAACATATCAAACCATGGTTATTTAAAAAAAAAAATTCTATATACGTAGACCATGTTTCTATAAATTTTGATATTTGGTTTTTATTTGAGGCAGATATTTTTTCCATTAAAATGTGATTTATGAGGAGGTTAGACCATTGGTCGATATTCAGAGTTTGTTTATTTTTCAAGTTAACAAGAATTGCTTTTTTTTAGTAAGGGCTACAAGTGTAGATTGAAATTGTTTATGTGGTAAGTCAGTTGTTGTTAGGTCACCTAGCAAACACAAGTTTGGAGATAAAGGTATCCTACAGTCCAAGATAGCGGAAAGTTTTTCTAAGACTTTAGTCCAGAAATACATAAACAGAGTGCATAACCATAAAGCATGAAAATAAGTGTCTGTAAATGTCGGAGTCTGAGAGTCCCATTTTCTTCATCATATATTGAGTAATGTATGTTCTATGAATAATTTTATATTGGATAATTTGCAAATTTGTGTGTTTTGTCATTTTAAATACGTTTTCACAAACTTGAATCCAAAAGTCAGATTCCGGAGCTATAGACAAGTTTGTCTCCCATTTCGAGATGGGTAAAGACATTTTATCAGTATATGAAAGTAACTTCTATATTTTTGAGAGTCTTTTTGTTGTTGTCGGAGAAAGCTTGGTAATATCTTTAGCTAAAACAAGCGGTTGGAGCGTACCCCGAAGTGTTGGAATTTGTTTCTTTATCATACTTTTAACTTGCAGATAATGTAAAAAATTTCCGTTATTTATTTTGTATTTTTGGAGCAAGGATGTCTATGATATAAACATATTATCTGAGAAGAGATGGTGGAGATGTGTAATTCCTTTCTGCTCCCACACACCTAAATAAGACGATTGGTTTTTAAGTTGAAAGTCGGGGTTATGCCATAGGGGAGAAAGCTCACAGCTTGGGCTTTTGTCATTTCTAGTGCCTTCCACCAGGCAGTCAGGGTGGCGGAAATCATTGGATTTTTAAAACAATTATGTCGCTTAATCGATGTTGTAATAAAGAGTAAATCTAGAAGTCTGAGGTTATTACAATCCTTCTGTTCTAGTTCCAGCCAACAGTTAGTATCTCTGTTGGGTTGTGCCCATAAAATGATATATTGTAGCTGGTTGGCTATATAGTAGTGCATAAAATTTGGTGCCTGTAGACCTCCTTTGGATTTACTTTTCTGAAGAGTAGATAGACTAATCTTTGCTTTTTTTTTTATTCCAGTAAAATGTTGTACCGGCTGAGTCCAACAACTGGAACCAGTTAGCCGTAGGTTTAAATGGAATCATTGAGAATTTTATTTTTATTTTGGGTAAAACTTTTAATGGTGGCTATTCGTCCTATTAGAGAAATAGGAAGATTATTCCAGCGCTTCAAGTCACTATAAATGTTATCCAGAAGTGGAGTAAAGTTTAAATGAATGAAATCAGTTAATTTAGGTGACATTTTCATGCCTAAGTATTTTAAATTACCTATAGGAAATGAGTAGTGTGGGTCCTGGCTTGCAGGGTTCCATGAATTTTCTGTAATAGGTAGAAGTGTTGATTTTGTCCAGTTAATAGAATAATCTGATAACTGTGAGAATTTAGTTATTAAGTTAAATACTTCCCCCAACAAAATAGCAGGCTTTTCTAAATAAAGCAAAATATCATCGGCATATAGATAAATTTTATGTTCTGTTACCCCAGAGTGAATTCCTGCGCATCCCTAAAGCGCGCGTGTCTGTTCCTGCGGAGAGCCGACCCACCTACTTCCCGCTCTCGGAATCACGCAGTGCTCCGCCGACCCGGTTCCACGACGGCTGTTTTCTGCTCCAGCCATGCGCCCGAGACGCCCTGCCTGCGGGCCACTCAACCGCGCAAGCAAATCCCCAACCAACCGGGACGTGCGTCAGCCAAGGAACTGCCGCGGCCTCCACGCCGCGCGTGCATCACTGACCAGCAGTTGGAGACTCCAGGGCAGCATTCAAACTGTGCGTGCGCCTACCGCCCAGATTGCCTCCAACAGAGTTTTCTTCAACTGAGGATCGACGCTCGAGAGTCCCTCTTCCTCCCATGCAAACTGAACCAGTCCGTAAGTTGCGCTGTCATTGCAATCTGACCATATACTACTGGTGCAATGTTTTTATTCAAACATAAAAGGGTTGACAGGTCAAAACGCTTCCATCTCTATCCCCCATCTCTACCTGTTTCATCTACCTTTTTTTTAATCTTAGTTAGGTTACATGTTTTCTTTTTATCTTTGATTCACATTTTTATTCAGTTTCATAAATAGGTTAGGCTGTGACTGATATATGTGTGTGTTTACTAAATAAATTAGTTGTCTAGAAATTCCATTTCTGCCGAATTGTTTGTGTTTACTGAGTGAATTAGTAATTCTCTTATGAAAGCAAAGAACTCCATGATTAACTAAAGTAGCAACTTCAGATTATGAATACTTGATAATAGGATTTTTATAGTTTATTTTGCTCCTACAAAGCAAAGTCAACGGGTGCCCCAGAGGTTGCTGAGGAAATTACAACTCCCCTCAGTACCGTCTAAATTTCTCATAAGCCATTACGGCAACCCAAATAATCGCTACACCCCTCATTCACTATAGTCCCGAGCTACTTCCTCGTCGCGTATGACGTGACCGCTGTACCTGTCATGATGCACCGTGTATAATGGGGTAGATGCCACGGACTTCCGACTTCCGGGTTTTACACATCAGCGCCGTTTCCGGCCACTGCTGGCCGCATTCCAACACTTGCACCCCCACTCCTGTGCCCCCCAACCGCGTGCTCTTGATCATCGGCGGGAGGGCATCTCGGCTATCTGAAATGCTGCAGACACTGACACTACACACTCGCAGCCTCGCACCCGTCGACGGGAACGCGCAACCAAGGGGCACAAAGGCGGAAGCGCAAGTACTGGGACTCGGCCCACACATTGCAAACCGGAAACGGAAACAAAGTTGATGGGTGAAAACCCGGAAGTCGGAAGTCCCGCCTCCTCCGTGGCATATAGTGCATTGTGATGTTATGAGTGAGATAACATAAGAACTACATTACCCAGCATGCCACAGTAGTTTAGAATATGCACAGTGACCCCCGTTGGGAGAGAGCTGTACAGTGTTGATGAGTACAAGCTGAGAAAAAGTTCAAACCAACACACTTTGTCTCCTTTATTGAATAATGAGAGACAACACATAAATCTCTGATTATTGTGAATACTAATGTTTTAAAACTTAATTTTACTAACATTATTGTACATATTTAGTAGTTCATAATTAGAGGTGAAGTGTGTAATATAGTTGACCACTAGATGTCGCCAAATACAGCCAAGTGCATGCAATTTGAAGCATGCGACCTACAGTGACTCAGACAGACTAAACTTAACAAGCCTACCACCAATATTATTTAGCGTGAGCAAGGGAGCATCTGGGCGAGCGACAGCAACTTGGCAGCTGTGAAGAACCCCAGCAAGCGACACCGAAAGACCGAGCAAGCTGGATTTAGCTGAAGCAGCTATCAAGAACGGCTAGTGGGAGTTAGCTGAGCCATAGGCGGGATCGAGCAGCTAACGAGCGGCTAGTCAAGTCATTTATATAGCAGTGGAAGAAGCGATTAAAAGCTTTGGAGAGCAAAGCAGAGGGCGACAAGCGGCGGGAGCCCGAATCACGGGACTCAGCGATGACCACCTGCAGGCACCATCTTGTGCCTGAGTGGTGAGTGGCGGTCAGCAACTGGCGGTCAATCCATTGGGTCGGACACTAGATGAGAGCAGGGCTACCTACGTTCACAAAGTTGTTCTTTGGGCAGGAAAATGGTGGTGAAAAATGTCAGCCACTTGTAAGGTGAGGCTTCAGCCATGTAATACAGTCAGTCACTGGTTACTAGGTCTACAATTACATAAAATAAAATAAAAGTAAGTTGATGTGATAAGACTTTTTTGTGTGCATATTATTGAAATCAAGTGGTTTTTTTCCTGTTTCTTCTCTTTAAAAAAAATCAATAGTGGGTTTTTAAAATGCATGAATTATTCACCACTCGATGGCGCTAATTATTATTACACACTATGCCCATCAATGTTCACTACTTTTCAAAGTGCATTGTGGGTAATCATGATCACAATTTCAAATTATGCGCCAAAAATCTTCCCACAGTAGCTAGCACAGCAGCCAAACCGGATGACGTATACTGCCATGTTGTTACCTGCCGGCTATGTGTGTGTGCATGTGTTTTATCCTCCTGATTTGTCTCATTTTATTAATTTGCATTATGCTGTCTCATTGCGTTGTCAAACTGAGGGGAGGATGTCATGAGCCTTTTTTGGTTCGCTCCTAATGAATGAACAATGATGCATTCCAAGCATCAGGTGTAACGCGGCGTGATTTCACGAACAAAATACAAACAATTCAAAACACTTGACAGCTCAGAGGATGGTAAAGCTCACTCCTACTAGACTTTTGCCACTCCACTTTAAGCAAGCTGTCAGTATAACACAATCGGACTCTGTAATATTGCAAGAAGATCGATCAGGCATGTTTTGTGTGAGTTTTATACAATAAACACTACTCTATGTCCTTAGCTTTTGTGTACTGTGAAGTGCTTCAATTAAACGATAAAAACAAAGCGACCAACTTACTGACAGCTCGTCATCTCCAGCTCCAGAGTGAAGACGACACCTTGATTTTACTGAGTAAAAAGGGGGTGTGCCAGTGAAGTGTTACAGCGTGTGAAGTTCATGAAAATACTGATCTTTACAGAGTCGTTTCATTGTGTTTTTACTTAAGCAACCATTATATCATATTATTTGTATTCCTTTTTTTTCTTTTTTTTTTTAAAAAGAAACCAAACTTATCTCACACATTGAACCTGGCGTAAAATGTTATATTTTAAAGTTGCTATTTACACGAGTACAAAAAAATGGTCCTGTAGCGCCCCTTACAGAGGTTTACCGGAGCCCTGTCCCTGTAGATTTGACCTACGGTATGAAAATTGGGAGGCACGTGTAGCCTTTGTACCGAGACGTACGTACAAAGAAGACTTTAGCCATACCCTAAAATGTACAAGAAGTGAACAATGGGCTCAGGATCATTCTGCAGACCTTGTTGATGAGCTGATCATTAGAATCAGGTGTGTTGGTGGAGGAAAACATGCAGGATAGGAGCCCTCAAAGACCAGATTTGGGGTCTCCTGTCATAGAAGGTTAAACAGATTGACTTCAAACTTGTGTTGTACCATCTCAACACCTGGGATAACAACAGGGAAAATAAATCGTAGGTTTTTGACTAACTATATGACGGGGGTGGGGCATCAAATTTAGCATTTCACAATTAGTTCTTAATGAAGCATTCTCGCTTGAATGTTTCGCCTAAATCCACGAAATTTGAGAGGCGTATCGTAATGTTTTTTGTAGCCATCTGCTAAACCTAATAGGAAGTCCGCCATTTTGATTTATTTTGGTATTTGTTTTCACTTTTTTTTGCCGTTTTATAGAGGTCATACTTACAACGACGCATTAGGGCCACATGATGCTTGTGCCAATACTTTTCGGTTGGGTTTTCAAATTTTTAATTTTCGTGGCGGCCGTGGCTCAGGGTGTAGAGCTGGTCGTCCAGTAACCAGAAGGTTGCCTGTTCAATCCCCACTCTCCCCAAGTCATGTGATGTTGTGTCCTTGGGCAAGGCACTTCACACACATTTCCTCCAGTGCTACTCACACTGGTGTATGGAAGGTGTGAATGTTTGGTGGTGGTTGGAGGGGCCGTAGGCCTACACTGGCAGCCACGCTTCCGTCAGCCTGCCCTAGGGCAGCTGTGGCTACTTAAATAGCTTACCGCCACCACTGTGTGAATGTGTGAGCGCGTGAATAATGCAAAACACTGTGAAGTGTCTTTGAGTGTCCAAAAAAGCGCTATATGAATCTAATGCAATATTATTATTATCAAATAAAGAGATAGGAATTGCTTTAGCAGAGATTAATCATATCATGTTAAGCATTCACGCTTTGAAGCGTTGGGGACTGCCAGCGACAAAGACACTTCGCTTTGCGAAGGTCCCCGCCTGGACGATCAAGCATTTAAGTTAATTTGTTAAAATGTATATTTACTTGTACATAATGTTTCCAGAATTATTATTTACACATTCATACATTTTGGTATTTTTTTGTACAAGTAGCTAAGTTGATGTGTTGAATCTGCTGCTCTCCGTCATTCACTTGCATTTACCTTAGGTATGCTAGCTTCTGATTGGTTAGTACTTAGTCCGCTGATAGGGGATCAGGAAGTGTTGTCGATCTAGCTGCCGTGTATGACGAGTAAAGTTTAAATTAAGAATGAATCTGTCTCCATCCTATCTTTTCATTTTATAAACACTCTCCCATTAACCACCAACGAATGTGACTATAGCTACGCTACCTGTATTTCTCCTAAGTTTTTTTTCTCACAAATTTTCCACTTTATAAAGTCGCAAATTTGCGAGTTTTTTTTCTCTGAATATTATACCTCCCTCTCAAAAAAACAACAACGACAATTATACGTGGCCCTAATACGCCGTCGTACATACTGGCCGAAGACAGCTGGGGTAGATTCCAGCAAGGCCACGGCACTTCCGAGGATAAGCGGTTTGTATAATGCATGGATGGATATTTAAACAAACTGCTACCTCACAGCCAAAGCTCCGATCGGATGCCTCAGCAACGGAGGCTTGGGACATGGCTCGCTCAGATTCAATGGCCCCTGCATTCCATTAAGAGCAAGAGAGAGGAGAGAGGAAAGAGGGAGAACGAGAACAACACTTAATGCATCATGCTGATTTATTCTACTATAGTTTCACAGCATAACATGTTGCTGAAGCTTAACAAATTAAATTCAGACATTCGTTTTTATTGAGCTCAGAGTTGACATTGACGATCCTCTTGGTGTAGATGTTTTCCAGTTTTACTCTGAATTAGCAACCTAGCCCAAAAAACAACAGAAGAGAGAAGACAAATGTTTTTATTATACAGGAAATAGCCAATCAAAATGCTTTTATGGCAAAGGCTTCATGATGTCAACTTAGTGTTTGTGCGTCTGATTTAGATGTGATCGTTTTTTTGTGTGTGTTTTTTTAATGATCTGTAAATAAAGATGAATTTTGTGTGTGTGTGTGTCTATTCTACATAAAACAGTTTATATTTAGTAATGCATTGAAATTGAAATCCATTTCATAATCTAAATCACATAACATTATGAACAATGATGTGTTTTTGCCACCTGTTAAGGACAAGGATGATTTTACTGATACAATACTAGTGCTTGAAGTTACCCTTCCAAATTCTCTGCTTTTGCTTCTCATCTTATTGACTTGAGACTCAGCAATGTCTGCTCTCTCCTGGGCCTCTTCCAGTTCATGTTGGACCTTCCTTAATTTAGCAAGATTAACATTGGCCTGCTCCTCCTGTGCAAATGATAAATTCCAATGAACATTTTTGTTCTTGTTCATAAGTTGTGATTCAATTAAGACCTTACCACTTCCTCATTCTGCCGTTTGTATAATTTGACTTTGAGTTGCAGTTTATCAACAAGGTCCTGAAGTCTCAAAACAGTCTTCTTGTCCTCTTCTGTCTGGTACGTGAGTTCCCTGATCCGCCTCTCATATTTACGAACTCCCTTGATAGCATCGGCAGCTCTTCTCTGTTCACTCTCCATTTCACCCTCCAGTTCACGCACCTAAAACAGACACCCAATTAAAGAATTTATCTTTCCTCGTGGTAACATTGCCAGTCTTTTAAGTACGTGTTTGCATACCCGAGCCTCCAGTTTCTGGAGCTGCTTCTTGCCCCCCTTCAATGCAAGGCTCTCAGCTTCATCGAGACGGTGCTGCAAGTCCTTCACTGAGGCCTCCAAGTTCTTTTTCATCCTCTCCAGGTGGCTGCTGGTATCCTGTTCTTTCTTTAGCTCCTCTGCCATCATGGCTGCCTGGATTTACACAAGCAAATAATATAAATTTGAAAAAGGAAGTATTGTTTCTACAAAAATGCTAAAATTACAACACGTTCTGTCACTGATGGGAGACTTGGCATGATTCGGGTTCAATCTCCACTTACTGACAGTATAAATATATGAGTGATTGGTTATCTGTCTCTACAGCATATGTGGCCTGTGATTGATTGGTGACCTCCATTGGGAGTAGTGGGCCTTTTAGTGTTGAAGTAGCGACCCCACCAACCGAGACCAAGACTTTATCAAGACGAGAGTATTGAGACCAAGACAAGACCAAGACTTTTGGAGGTCGAGACTGAGACAAGACCAAGAATTTTGGAGGTTGAGACTGACACAAGACCAAGACTTTGGAGGTCGAGGCACAGATAAGACCAAGACTTTTGAAAGTCAAGGCCGAGACAAGAACCAAGACTTTTGAAAGTCAAGGCCTAGACATGAACCAAGACTTTTGAAAGTCAAGGCCGAGACGAGACCCAGACTTTTGAAAGTCAAGGCCGAGACGAGACCAAGACTTTTGAAAGTCAAGACAGAGACAAGACCAAGACTTTTAGAGGTCGAGGCCGAGACAAGACCAAGAGTTTTGGAGGTCGAGACTGAGACAAGACCAAGACTTTTGGAGGTCGAGACTGAGACAAGACCAAGAATTTTGGAGGTTGAGACTGACACAAGACCAAGACTTTGGAGGTCGAGGCACAGATAAGACCAAGACTTTTGAAAGTCAAGGCCGAGACAAGAACCAAGACTTTTGAAAGTCAAGGCCTAGACATGAACCAAGACTTTTGAAAGTCAAGGCCGAGACGAGACCCAGACTTTTGAAAGTCAAGGCCGAGACGAGACCAAGACTTTTGAAAGTCAAGACAGAGACAAGACCAAGACTTTTAGAGGTCGAGGCCGAGACAAGACCAAGAGTTTTGGAGGTCGAGACTGAGACAAGACCAAGACTTTTGGAGGTCGAGACTGACACAAGACCAAGACTTTTGGAGGTTGAGACTGAGACAAGACCAAGACTTTTGGACGTCGAGGCACAGATAAGACCAAGACTTTTGATAGTCAAGACAGAGATAAGACCAAGATTGTATATATCAAAGAAAAATCACAAAAACAACACAGAACTATCTATATTTTCTTTTCATTTGCAAAAAAAACTAATTCTGCTACATTGTTTCTGAAATGGTACAATGAAACAGGGGTGTGGCACTCCAGGCGACACTGGGAAGGCAGCACACGCATTCTGCTTTGCTAACTGATCACTGTAGTACTTACCTGGTCTTGACGGGTCTTGATTAAAAAAAAAGTTCGCCCTGTCCAAGACTGAGACAAAAAATGCCTTAGATTCCGAGACAAGACCCAAGACCGATCTCGAGAACTAAAACACTAGCGCCTTTGTTCCAAAGTCAGCTGGGATAGGCGCCAACCCATATTACCAACTCATATCAGTTGTCATCCTCACTATACCTTTTAAAGCTCATCAAACTATATTTGCATTGTATCTGGGAATTACGATGAAGTCCTCAATTAATTTCTTTCTTTGGTATTTCATCTCAGAGCCTCTCAGCATTCACACACAGAATTCCTGAGAGAAATTAAATTTGAATCATGATGTTTAACAACTAATGTGGCAGCAAATAATTCATGTGATATTTACATCAGTGATCGCTTTCTTTGCTTTCTCATCAGCATTGCGAGACTCTTGGATCGCTTCCTCCAGCTCCCCCTGCAGCTGGCTGACATCCGCATCCAACTTCCTCTTTTGGTTGAGAAGACTTGTGTTCTGTTTTCCAGTGACAAAGAAAACCACAGTGCATTAAGTCAGCAAATGAAAGTGTACATACGCAAATTTAATACCCAGGTGATTCAAATAGATTCACAAGCTAAGGGCATCAAATTAATGTGTTACAATTCATTAAGCACATGCCACTGAGGTGAACATTTAGCAAACGTTGTGAACTTGAACAAACAGTAACAGTGACGTGAAATCAACATTCATTAGCATCGCAAACGTTTGCCCCTTGGTGGCATACGGCAGAGGTGACAAATCCAGGTCAAAAAAGTAAAAAACCTGTCACAGTTTGACTAGTTAGTTAGCTAGTTAGCTAGCACCTGGGGCTAAAGCCAAACTGTTTCAGGGTTTTTACTTTCTGGACCTGGATTTGCCACCTCTGGTCATAGTCGTTTCATATTCCCCACCTGTGAGTGCAGCAAGCCAGCTCTCTCACAGGCATCAGGAAGTTCCTGTTCAGCTAATTTGCGGCTTCTGTCCGATTGTTCCAGCGCAGCCCTCAGCTCTTCCACTTCGGATTGCATCAAGGTGCTTCTGCGCTCCAATATGGCTACCTGCTCCTTAAGGTCCTCTTGGCTGCGCAGTGCATTATCCAAGAGAAGAGTTTGCTCCTGTAGAAAGCAAAATAAAGGTCTAAATTCGGCTGTATCTGTATTCAAAGCTGTCGGGATTTGTTTCACCTTGAGGTGGGCTTGTATGCTCTTCAGCTGTTTCTGGGCTTCAGAAGCCTGCCGATTGGAGTGGTTCAACTGCGTCTCTAACTCATTGAGGTCAGTCTCCATCTTCTTCCTGATTCGCATGGCATCATTCTTGCTGCGTACTTCAGCATCCAAGGCGGACTGCAAAGTGTCCACCATGCGCAGGTGGTTGCGTTTCATCTGCTCAATCTCTTCGTCCTTCTCAGCCAGCCTTCGATCTACTTCCCCTTGGACTTGAGTGAGCTCAAGCTGGATGCGGAGAATTTTTGATTCTTCATGTTCAAGAGAAGCCTGTAATACAAAAATGACATGTTAATACTGAAGCACAGATATTCATGTTTGATATTCGTTAAGAAGGTTATTTTTCCTTTTTCATATTTTTGTATGCACTTTACTGGCAGGTTGAAACATAGTAAAGAGCTTGATTTGTGGCTTGTCCAATACATATGAGCAACTGTTTTGAGCTAACTTTTTATCTGGTCTGCAAATATTGGATATTGCCTACAATATGTTGATTTCTATTGCCATGGCATTTCTGGATGAAGGAGCCTCTTGCACAACATCCCAACCTCATTGCAATTGGGGTTTGTACAAAAAAAACGGCCACGATACCTCTGCCTCCTCTAATGCAGTCTGGATCTCTGTTTTTTCAGTCTCTGTATGTTTCTTAGTCTTCTCCAGCTCATGCATGACTTTGCCATTTTCACCAAGTTGGTCAGAGAGGTCGGAGATCTCCTCTACAAAGCATATTTCATATCCAGTGGCTTATCAGAATTATGTACAGTATACTGTATATATTTTCTCTTTTCTTTTTGCCCTACTATCAAATACATACGCTGTAAGTTTGTATTCTCTCGTTTGAGGACCTCGAGGTGATCCAAAGCTTCTTCATAGGAGTTCTTGATTTTAAAGAGCTCTGTGCTGAGGGTTCGACATTCCCGTTGCGTGCCTTCCAGCTCAGCTTGACTTTCTTCATACTTCTGTCTTGACTCAGACAAAATCTAAACATGACATAATTCATTGGTTGTTCAAATATATGTACAAATATCCAACCAGTAGCAAAGTTAAGTAATCCTCCATTTTGACTGACCAACAGGGTATCTCTCTGACCTTATCAAAGCTCCTCTGCTTTTTATCCAGGAAAGCTGCTTGCACATTGGCTCTTTCCACTTCAACCATGAGGTCGTCCACTTCTCCTTGGAGCCTCTGCTTTGTCTTTTCCAATGAGGAACACTTGGCATTCACAGCCTCGTTAGCCTCTTCAGCATCTTGCAAACGTTGAGTGAGCTTTTTCCTGAACAAATGCAACATTTAAGAGTTCAGGAATGACTGTCAATTCTCAAACAATGTATTTGCTTGAATATAACACGAACTTCGCCTCTTCCAGTTCATCATTGCGCTGAATGGCATCAGTCTCATATTTTGTTCTCCATTGTGCCACCTCACTGTTGGCTTTAGACATTGCCCTCTGGAGCTCAGCTTTGGCCTCCTGCTCCTCTTCAAATTGTTCCCTAAGCAGATCACAGTCATGATGTGCAGATTGGAGAGCGTGAGCCAGGGCACTCTTAGCCTAACAGAGAGGGAATCAGTTGAAAATAACTGTATTAGGGCAGAGGCTCCAATTGTATTTTATCTGGTAATTAGCCCCTAAAAGGTCATCGCTTTGGTTTGTATTTTAGAGAACACTAAGACAACAGACCTTTGTTTCCTCCTCAACTTGTCTCTTGAGCTCATCAACTTGCTGGGTGAAGGCAAGCTTAGCCCTTGACATTTGAGAAAGGATTGCTTCTTTCTCCTCCAGAAGACGAGAAAACTCACCTGTCCATTGAATGCATAATCAGAAAAGAGTTTCTATACACTTCTACATTCCACAATACTGTAATCAGCACATTACCATTTTCATTCTGGAGCCTCGCCCTTTGTGTGTTTAATTCAGTGATCAAACGAGAATCTTCATCATGTTTCGCTTTGTATTCACTCAGTTGGTCCTCCATGGTGTGACATAGCTTCTCATAATGACTCTTTATTAATTGACAAAATTCATAACACATTCATGAAAACAGTTTAAACACCAATGTGTAATGTAGATTACCTTTGCTTTTACTGCAACTTCAATGTTGCCGGACATGTCATCAACCTCCATCTTGTATTCGCTCTTCTCCTTCTCCAGCTTTTGCTTTACCCGTTGCAGGTTGTCAACGTGCTCCCCCAGCTCAGCCACACTGTCGGCGTGTTTCTTCCTTAAGGCGGCGGCTATCGCCTCATGGTGGAGCGTGGACTCCTCCAGGTCCCGTCTTAGTTTCTGAAACTCCACCTCTCGCTTCTTGTTCATCTCTATCTGAGCTGCAGTGGCCCCACCGGCCTCTTCTAACCTCTCGCTGATCTCCTCAAGCTCCCGTGCGATTTCACCCCGCTGTCTCTCCACCTTTGCTCGGGCAACATGCTCTGCTTCAATCTCCTCTTCTAGCTCTTCAATGCGTGCCTAGGAAAGCAACCAATTCAAAGTCAAGACCACGCCAACCGAGACCAAGAAATGATCAAGACGAGAGAGTATCAAGACCGAGAAAAGACTAAGACATTTGGGGACTGAAAAACAGGTGATATGGCACTCCGGGTACCGCACCTGCATTCTGCGTTTCTCACTGCTTAAAGTAGTAACGGTTTGGTCTCGGACGGTCTTAATAAAAAATCTTTAGTCTGCCCTGTCTGAGGCCGAGACAAGACCAAGGAAAAATGCCTTCAGTTCTGAGACAAGAACGAGAAAAATTACTGATCTCAAGAACTACAACACTAATATGTATTTGTCACGTTCATCGTTTATGCTGTAATCAGTGCTATTAATATGCCAAATGCTTTTTCATATAGTAAAATAAAGGTCTTGTTTGTGTGGGAACACTCAACAGACTAAGTTTTATGGTAAGTCAACAAGATTACATACGAGGAAAACTAAAGCAAAAAGAAAAGAATAGTAATTATATTGTACAACATGAATCAGCATAATTGCTCTTACATCTGCCTCACAGATCCAATCAGGGACACCAGACCCAAGAATGCAAACAAGCTGATGGCTGCTATCAAAGCAACCCGTGCTTCCGTAACGCCCCAACAGTGTCACAAGGTGATCGCCTCCATGACACTGATGTAGCATTTCTTGCTAAATAAACTTCAACCAAGTATTGGCTGAATATAAATGAAAATCCTTTTCAGAAGGTCATCATTTCTATATGAAATATCACTTTATTTTGTTGTCATGTAATAATTATTTTGAGATGTTGCATTTGCGAGGTTTGTTGACTGCAAGCGATGATCATCATAATTATGAGAAATAACATCTGTGTATGTATGTAAGGTATGGGTTTAACTTTTTTAATTAAACTACTAAAGTAAATGAAGTTTCTGTGAAATTCTGATTTATTGAGGTAGGTACTTGTTCTGTGATTGAATCAGAAGAAGTTATGGATCTGGATTAACCTAATGTAGTACATATTGGTGACAAATATGTAAGCCATGGTGAAGGTCTACCTTCTCTAAGTGCTCACTGCTGTCATTTGTGAATTACCTGCAGGTCCTTAAACTTCTTCTGAGACTGCACAGCTATACTCTGCTCATCTTCGATTTTGGATGTAAGTTGGCTTAATTCAAAGTCTTTCCTGAAAATGTAAATCACTGTATCAGTGTACCACTGCCATCTTCTTTAAATGTTTTTGTCTCAATGCCTACTTTTTAAGGTGCTCCTCCAGCGTTTGTTTGTCATTTTCCAAATCCATTATGGCTTCGTGGGCTAGATTAAGATCTCCTTCGATCTTCCTCTTGCTCCTTTCGACATCCATGCGGTTCTTCTTCTCTTGTTCTAAAGACCCCTCCAGCTAACCCATTGACAGAAAGATATATTTTATTAAGATTTTTGGTCATGTAGTATGACTTGATTTCACAAAAAATAAAAGACCAACATCATCAACTTGTTGCTCCAACTTGATTTTAGCTTTGCTCAGAGAGTTGACTTTGTCTTCCTCCGCTTGCAGGTCTTCCAGGGTCTGCTGGTGTGCCTGCTGCAAGGCGGACTTCTCCTTGGATAACTTGACAATTGTATCATCCAGGGAAGACATCTCTTCTGTCAAATTTTTAACCTGAAGAAAAATAAATACATTGAACAAACATTCCTCTTTTGGTCCTCAGTGGGATTGCCTAGTAGATGCAAACCTTGTTTTCAGTGGCATGCTTTTCCTTTTCAACTTTGGCCAGGGTGAGCTCTAAGTCATCAATATCCCTTTTTAGCTCGGAGCATTCATCCTCCAACTTCCTTTTCTTAGCAGTGAGTTCAGCATTCACCTCTTCCTCATCCTCCAGTCGTTCGCTCAATTCTTTGGTTTTTGCCTCCAACACAATCTTGTTTTTTATGAGTCCATCACATCTATCTTCTGCATCTGCCAGACTTTCGCCTTCCTAGATTAAAAGACAAGACAACAATAAACAATGCTAATTATTAACCATTACCAGTAGTACGTGTTTGCCCTTCTTTCTGAAACTACCCATGGTTTACATTCACTCAAGAGATTTTGATAAGGATTCGACTCACAGTTTGGATCTGCAGACACAAATCATTCTTCTCTTGAGCCAGGGAAACCATTTTGGCTTCCAGCTCCTTTTTCTTAGCTTCAGATTTAGCTAAATCCTCTTTGCATTTTGCAAATTCTTCCTTCATAATGGCCATTTCCTTCTCTGTTTCAGCACTCCTCAAGAGTGGTTTAATCTTGAAGTAAAGCTTCATCCATGGCCAGTGTTTGACATTCATGAAGGAGCGGATGTTATACTGGATGGTGTAAACAGATTCTCTACAAGTGCATGGAATTCAAGTAATAAAGTCAATATGATCATAATTATTTGCAGTGGAGGCAAATCCTGGTCCAGAAAGTATAAGCCCTGCCACAGTTTGGCTTTAGCCCCTGGTGCTACCTAGCACCACGGGAGCTAGCTAGGTACTTTCTGGACCTGGATTTACCACCTCTGATTATTTGTGTTACCATAATTCTCCTTACCTCCTCTCGGTCATTTGCTGAATTTCCTTCCTCCTGAGGAAGCCACGACACAAGGCTTGAGTGATAGTGATGAGGGAGGCCAGTCGCTCATCCCTCATTTCTTCTAGGAGACCCAGAAGACCTGCTTTGAAGAACACCTACAGGAACCAAAAAACATTTGACTTCAATTATGAAGCATATATTGGTGCTTCTACTGAAAATACCTTTGTATGCCCAAATCTATACTGTGTATGATCCACATCTATAGATCCTAAGAGCTTCTCTGCAGCTTTCTTGTTGTCAATGAATTGGCCATCAGGGATAACACTGGCATTCAACACTTTGTACCTTTAGGAAAATAGAATAGAAATAAAGTCGATTAAAAATGTGATATTTTAAATCCTTGAGGAATGTATATTTCACAAAATGTCCTTGGTCAACTACTGAACAAATAAACTATCACACAATAAATTAATTGTTCTTTTTTGCTCTTTATTTTTCATGTAATTTGGAAATGTATCTCCAACTATATGTCTTCTTCTTTTCCTTTCGGCTTTTCCCTTAAAGGGCCACCACAGCGAATCAGTTGCCTCCATCTAACCCTGTCCTCTGCATCCTCTGCTCTCACACCAACTACCTTCATGTCCTCTTTAACTACATCCATAGACCTCCTCTTTGGTCTTCCTCTAGACCTCCTGCCTGGCATTTGGAAACTCAGCATCCTTCTGCCAATATACTCACTATCTCTCTTCTGGACATGTCCAAACAAACAATCTCAGTCTGGCCTCTCTGACTTTACCTCCAAAGCCTCTAACATGTGTAGTCCCTCTGATGTACTCATTCCTGATTCTATCCATCCTGGTCACTCCCAAAGAGAACATTAGTATCTTCATCTCTGCCACCTCCAGATCTGCCTCCTGTCTTTTCCTTAGTGGCACTGTCTCCTTTCCAAACAATATGGTTGGTCTGGTCTCACCACAGTTTTATAAACCTTTCCTTTCATTTGAGCTGAAACTCTTCTATCACATATCACACCTGACACTTTTCCACACTCTCCATTGCTCTGAACTGTTGACCCTAAATACGTAAATTCCTCCACCTTCTTGGTCTCTTCTCCCAGTAACCTCACTCTTCCACTTGGGTCCCTCCCATTCACTCACACTGACATACTCTGTCTTCAACTATATGTCAAACACCTGTTTCAAAGCCGGTGTCGTATTGAGCAGTTAGACCAAAAACGATTTGAGACTGAATCAACAGCACCTCTGCTAGACAAGCAGTGCAATCAAATTTTTCACAATTGATTCAAGACATGATTAATTAAAAAGGGTCATTAGATTTAGCCAAGTGGGTTTAGCCAAGTAGATTTGGATTTTAATAGAACATGGTGTACTTGTTGATAGTGATGGCACTAAATCTCACATTTTAGGTCATATTGAAGCAGGGCTTTAGGAGCTACGGCCTACCAAATTTTGAAATTTTTGGCAAAAAGGGGGCCTTTATTTGAACCCTTATATCTCAGGAACTACTCGCTCAATCTTCACAAAACAAGTATTGTTGGAAAGGTGAACTTTGACCTTGAAACTGACCTTGTGGATCACGTGACCTGAATAATTTAGTTAAAAGTCAAAAGTATCCATACTCTCAGATATTTTACTCCTTATTGCTGCTAAACAACAATGTTTTATATCGCTGAAACGTTTACATGTTTAAGAGAGCATGTGCGAGATTACATTTCATGAAAATTTTTGTTACGGTCACATGATCCACAAGGTAAATTTCAAGGTCAAAGTCAAAAAGTACACCAAGTTTCATTAAAATCTGAATCTGCTTGGTTAAACTCTTATCTGCCATGGAAACAATCCAGAATTAAATGAAATACTATCACTTTGCTGACAAATGTTCTTTTTGCTTACCTTTGCTTGAAATCCCCATACAAAATCCGACTGGGAAAGCCCTTCCTGCAGATCCTGATTCCTTCCAGCACACCATTACATCGGAGCTGGTGTATAACCAGGTGGTGTTCCATAATCCCTAATTGACAGCCACAGCATAACATCATAATTTTGTCTCCAGTGGCATTGAAGTTATATGAAAATTGTGTTGTTGACTTGTGCAACCATAATTCACCCCTGTTTGTTCATAAATTGCTAATACTAGTTGAAACAAAAAAATATGGTCATCATCTTTTTAGTTCTATACAGTCACACCCTCAGTTTCATGTTCTCAGGGAACCAAACAGTAGCTTACTGACTAACAAAAGGCAAGTCAAACAACAAAAATACAATGGTCCATGATTTCTGTTTAAATTCTCCCAAATTTTACTGAAAAAAATTAACTAATAATTTATCATTAAGAAGTACCTGAATGCTGCAAGCAAATTGTGAAACTACAAATAGCTACTAACTGCCCTCCTATTTGAAGGGAGAATTTCTGATACAAATCTACTGAACAAATACCTGGAGTTTTTGTTTCATTTGGAATGAGACACCTAACAAAATGTGGATGGGTACTCCTGAGATTTGTCATTAGCTTCCCAAGGTTCTCCTGTTTTAGAGAAAAAAAATCATTATAATATTGTAAACTTCCCAAAGTTGAATTGTTTAATATTTCAGAATGATATTACCCTAAAGAGAGCTGAAACAGTCTGGAAGGAGGAGCCCTTCTTTTTGGCAGCTTTCTTTGCACCAGAGTTATCTGATAAGTATGAGAATGTTAATGACAATTTATTTTTATTTTTTTAAGTGTGAGAAGTACTCGTTCAGTGTCTTACCGTCTGATGAAGAATAACTGCTATAAAGAAATGCCAATAGTTTTAGGCCTGCCTTCTGGAAGAGCAGGACTACAGTTTCATTGAGCGGGTCCTTGTTTTTGTCTAACCAGCCGGTGATGCTGTAGTCCACAGTGCCAGCGTAGTGCACCAGAGAGAAGTGAGCCTCGGCTTTGCCTTTGACAGGCTTGGGCTTCTGGAAGTTGTTTGACTTTCCAAGATGTTGGTCATACAGTTTGTTTTTGAAGGTGGTATCTGATGCCTTGGGGAACATGCATTCCTCTTCAAGGATAGAAAAGATGCCCATTGGCTGTGGTGAACAAAATACATTATTTAATACTTATCTACAAAGACTGGATAAATTGTAAACAACCTTTTCAATGAGCTCTATACAAGCAGCCAGATCCATCCCAAAGTCAATGAAGTCCCACTCGATGCCTTCTTTCTTATACTCTTCTTGCTCCAAAACAAACATGTGATGGTTGAAAAACTGTTGCAATTTCTCATTGGTGAAATTGATACACAGCTGCTCCAAACTATTATACTGAAAAACACACACAACCATCTGACTTTTACTAAAAGACTCCATTGCAACCATCTGACTTTTACTAAAAGACTCCATTGTGATTTCAGTAAATGTGAATGGGAACGTACGTCGAAGATCTCAAAGCCAGCAATATCCAAGACGCCAATAAAGAACTGACGTGGCTGCTTGGTGTCCAACATTTGATTGATGCGGATGACCATCCACATAAACATCTTCTCATACACTGATTTGGCCAAAGCACCAATGGAATTGTAGACCTGCACAAGGAGATAGATAGATAGATAGATAGATAGATAGATAGATAGATAGATAGATAGATAGATAGATAGATAGATAGATAGATAGATAGATAGATAGATAGATAGATAGATAGATAGATAGATAGATAGATAGATAGATAGATAGATAGATAGATAGATAGATAGATAGATAGATAGATAGATAGATAGATAGATAGATAGATAGATAGATAGATAGATAGATAGATATTTCTCCTGACAAAATTTGCTGATTTAATGATGCGCTGTCTTATGACGTAAAGTTATTTTTTTTAAACACATTAGGAAGCATCGAAAATTACAAACACTCAACCCTCAGTCAGCCGGGGAGGAGCTAACTAAACTGTTTGAGGAAGAGGCCGAAGTGCCTGTCCCCAGCAGATAGCGCATCCCTGGACGGTTGAGGTTAGTATTTGGGTTTCGGTCAGTTTTTCAAATTTTTGTTGTTCAATAAAGTGTTAAAAAATACTGTAATTGTGAAATGATAGGGTTAGGTTTTTGGGAGGGTTATCAACAAAGAAAGAAAGAAGAAGGCGCTTCGAGGTCGAAAATCCGTGTGGGCGGAGTCAAACGTTTAGGTCCACCCGACGTTGCGGCACGCCTCGAACTGCGCTCTGCATCCAGGGCTTACTCCATTAGTTAGGGCGGCATGGCGTGGTGGTAGAGTGGTTGTCAAAGTCATGTCGAATGTCAAAGTATCTGAGCAAGATACTGAACCCCCAGTTGCTCCTGATGCTGCGCCATCAGTAGGTGAATGCAATGTCAGTGTGAAGCGCTTTAGTTGTTAGATAGAGCATTTTGGTATTATTATTATTATTAATTTTTGCTTTTTACTAACATCATATTAATGTGCTATAGAATTAGTTATTTTCCACCCACTAAATTGCTTATACTTTATAGGAGTTATGGCATTGGAATGATATTATTTGCATATAGCACTTATTTCCATCGTAAATGTACCTGTTGCACAGTCTGTCCTTTGGTTACATACTCATTCCCCACTTTCACTCTGGGATAACACAGCGCTTTCAATAGATCTGCGGAGTTCAGACCCATCAGATAAGCCGCTTTGTCAGCCACTGATGAAAATGAAACAGAATTTTAAAAAAATCGGAGAATTTATAATTACAGATAGCAGAACATAGTGCTGAGTTCTGATAATACCTTCTGTCCCATCTGGCTCTGCCTGCTCTTCTCTCTGCTTCTGCTTGAACTTCATGTTGCCGTAATGCATCACAGCGCCTGTGAGCTTGTAAATGCCGATCCGCTCCTCTCCACTGAAGCCGAGGGTGTCAATAGCACTCTAAAAGAACAACGTGACAAATCCCCAACTGTTCATCCATGTCAATTAGGCGATGATAGAGCATTTTGTTGTGGGAATGCTTCAGCAAATCACAATATTGTGATTTTTATTCTCCACCCTTTTTTGCCATGAAACAACTCCCACATAACACTTCCGATTTACACTGTTCAAATATTCACGCCTCCAAGGGTATATATCGTCTGATTACACATTACTTACCGTTTTTGCACAATTTAACGTTAATTATCAACATTTCCCCATTCATTTTCAATGCAACAGACATTTAACTTTTTCTAAGTATCACTTTCCACGCCCACTTCCATACATATAACTTATCATCATTACCAGGTGTCTGATATTGTGTGTTTGCAAGTGCATTGTCCAGTAACCAGGAGGTCATAATTTTAAAATGTATCACTCAATTTACTTCATAAGCATTCCACATGCATTTAAATCTTAGCATTCAGCTATTAGCATTTAGCTTTCAGCATTCCCACACAATTTCTCCAGAAATTGCACTTAGTCTAGTTTGAAATGTTGTCTTACATCTGTAGCCAACAGCTCATCACTGTCATCAATGCTGGCTACACTGATCTCTCCCTGGCTGAGGAATGGGTAGTCATACGGGTTGGTAGTAATGAGCAGAGCCTCTGGAAGGACAATTTTGAGTCATAATGCATAAGAATGTCATTTGCAGCATTAACTCAATTTCTATTAAAATGTTACCTATGAGCTCAGGCTTCTTGTTGGACATGATCTGGTAAAAAATATGATAACTTCTCTCTGCAGACAGCTGGAAGGTAACTCTGGATTTTTCCAACAAATCTAACAAGCATGAGTTAATCATAAGCAAAAAGTTGTAACAATAAAATCCATACAGCTTCAATTTCTATTTAACTCACATGTTTCAATGTCCGCGGAGGCCAATTTTCCTGTTGTGCCAAAGTGAATTCTTATGAATTTGCCCTGAAAAAAAACATATTGTATTAGGGATGTTTGATACCACTTTTTTTCAGACTGTTGCCAGTACGAATACTCAACAAAAAAGAAAAACCGATATCAGTTTGCTATACTACCAGTACTTTTGATGCATAAAAAAAATGTGACAGACAATCTTAAAGCAAGACCCATATATCTCAATATAGCATTTTCCCTTAAAATTGCATTAAATTAATGACGTTTTTTTATTCTTCCAATTTCTAGTTCCGGATCGTAAAACAGTCACAAATCCTATTTTTACAGAAAGGTGCAGTTATTTTTTTCACATTAGATTGTTACAGTCCGGTTATATTGGGTGCACATAGCACCCTCCAATGAAATGGAGCAAATGGAGCAATGGTTAATCAATAAAAAAAATAAAAATAAAATAAAAAAGACTTCACTGTAGAAGGATGACAGTGTCATGAAAGTTCATACAAATAAGTACAACCACCATTGTTTGTCTTTAGCATCAAACAGATCATAGCTATCTTTGTAAAAGCGGAATTATTCATGCAACTCTTGCATTGGATCTCATTAAATAGTAGAGTACTTTACTCACAAAACGTGAGGAATTATCATTTCTGAGAGTCTTTGCATTTCCAAAAGCCTCAAGCAGGGGGTTAGCAGAGATGATTTGGTCCTCCAGATTTCCCTACAAAAGTAGTAAACTCCAAATACATATGTAGTATACAATGCAAAGAAATTGAAAGGTATACATAAATCATTTCATAGTCACCTGTAATTTGCCAGTTGCACCCGAGTCTTTCTTTTTATCCCCGGACCCTGCAATTGTTGCAAAGTACTGGATGACACGCTTGGTGTTGACAGTCTTCCCTGCACCGGATTCTCCACTACAACATAGAAATAAACAGGAATCATTTGGATTTTGTTATATTTCCCTAATGAAAACACAATTTGGTGTGAATAAACACACAACTTACGTGATAAGGATGGACTGGTTTTCTCTACCTAGAATAAACAAATGCGGTTACATTCTAAATTGTGATGCTTGGAACAACGATGCAGAACTTTTTACAGGCAGGTTAAAGCAAACAGTGTACCAGTGAGCATGAACTGATAGGCATTGTCCGAGATGGAGAAGATGTGTGGTGGGGCCTCCTGGCGCTTTTTGCCCCTGTAGGCCACCACGACCTCTTGGTTGTACACCGGGAGCCACTTGTAAGGATTCACAGTGACACAGAAGAGTCCGGAGTAGGTCTGAAAGAACATCGCATGCAGTATTTTTGGAGATGACCATTTGTGTATGCTTTAAGGCAGTGGTCTTCAACCCTGGTCCTCGGGGACCGGTATCCAACCTGTTTTCCATGTCTCCCGCAGCCAACACAGGTGATTCATATCATCAGCTAATTAGCAAGCTCTGGAGAAGCCTGATAACGATTCACACCTGTGTTGGCTGTAGGAGACATGGAAAACAGGTTGGATACCGGTCCCCGAGGACCAGGGTTGAGGACAAAACAAAACTAATTACTAGTTAAAATAGTAAAATAAAGAAAAGAAGGAAAAAACAATGGTTTCCTCCACTTTCTACTCCTTGACAAGTTCCAATTAATGATCCTAAAAAATGTCAACTTATTTTAGATTTCTCTTGTTTTGGTTCTCACTTTGGAGAACAATACAATATAAGGGCGGATTTTTTTTCTAGTTGGTCACAGGACTGCTAACCACCCCAAAATTAGCTTGACAGAAAGCTGTGATGTAGGTTTTTGTATTATTATTTTTTTTAAATACCTACAATTTATAATATACCATTTGTAATAAATCTAAGGTAAAGAATTCCAAATGGGCCCTTAGATTGTCATATTTTTCTGTAAGCAGCCCTCGGAGGAAATGTTTTGGACACCTCTGATTTCCAAACAACAAAAAGTATGTTTAAAAGAGTATTCAATTTGGCATTCCAGAAATGCTGATGAAAACGTAGTCAGGCAAGTATGCAAAAATACTTAAAGGACCAAAAGTTACGCTCATATTTTACTCACATAAATCATCCACGCTGCATAACGCTCTTTGAGGTTGTACAGCACAGCAGCCTCATTGAGGTGAGTCATCATGGCCATGTCCTCAATTTTGTCATACTTGGGCGGATTCATGAGGAAGACTTCGTCATCCGTCACTGTGACAACCTGCAATATTAATTAGTTACAGTTAACACAGCTCAATGTGGAGCATACGCTTCTTGTATTCTACCGTACCTTTCCCGCGTCTGTTTTTACAGTCACTTTCCCCTTATCTTTGCTCTGTATAGTGCCTTTAACAAAGAGCTCTTTTGGATCCACCACATACACGCAAGTTTTGGCGTCGAAGGGCCGATTCTGGGCCTCGATCCGTTCCCGTTCAGGCCGCCTTAGGTAGTGGGCCGCCTCCCCGAACACAGCCATTTCAGCATCCATTTTCACCGTTGTAGTTTTTTCGAATTATACGTCCGAACTGTGATTCTGTCAACAGTAGTATTTTTAATAGGAATTACCAGAAAGTCTGATAGCATCCATCACTCAACAACCCAAAACAATTAAACAGTCAAACATACTTACCAGCAGAAGTCTCAGCTGAAAAATGCACACGACATTGGCGCTAAAGTCCTTTATAAGGTCTCCAACACCTATATTTAGGTCAAAGCCATGTGGCGGGTAGAGGAGCGATTACTTTGGCATGTGATTTAATGGGGATATCACTGAGCTTTTGTTATAAACCCAAGGCACGGAGTAACTGGGATTAAGGATAAAAAAAAAAAGAATGTCAAAGGATGGCGACCTCTACAAGTGATACAAAGCTTGAAACAATTAAGGCTCCATCGAAGATGATTCAGCCTTGGCAACAAGCACAACACACAAGGCCTGCAGTTGTCCTCTTTCACTCATACTGTATGCTGTATGGGCATCTCAGAAAGCAAAGGCATAAGAAGAGCTTTAGAATAATGCCTCATCATGGGCCCGGACAGTCTTGTTTGGGAGATGCTGACCTGACTGGGTTTATTGTCAAAGTATGTGTCAATACAACATCATAAGACCAAGGGACTATTCGGAATGTCCCATCCTTAACATCTGAAGGACAAGTCAATATAGTATTTTGCACACTGGACAGGCTGCCAATTTTAGGCTTTGATATATTAGACAGATATGAATGACCTCATGATTGCTTTGATTGACATACGCATAAAAATGAATAGCATTATGTTCAGTCCCACAACAGCGCAAATGCTCCTGTCTACCTGCAACCAACTACAAAAATACCAAAACATGAAAACTCAAAGTTAGACTGCACTACACTTGTATTGGGCACAAACATGGCGCCAAAAGTCTGCAGGCTGCAACATGTGTACATGCGTTGTCAGACCATCGCTTTTGTTGTATGACCAACTAAAAAGCAGAGTAACAAGCTCTGAGTGTGTTGGGCGAGAAGAAGTATAGAGGATGGATGGATGGACTAACTAAACCACCATCATCATGAAATTCTTGGATTCTATCTTTACAGTAGTGCTGTCACTATCGAATATTTTTAGAAACGATTAATCTATCAATTATTCAATCGATTAATCAACTAATCAAATGTATTTTCATTTTACATTTAAGTGTATTTATTACAAAAGCATTTTCCCCTGGATTACTGTTCATTAACTAATTCACTCCAAGCCATTTCAATTGAAGCAACCCCCTTCGCTCCCGGCTGTTTTACTGGATTTTGACTGATTTTGCAAGATCCCACAGAATATTGTGTTCTATTGCTATAAAAACATGGAACCTACCAAAAGAAAGATTAGAGTCTCTCCTTTCATCAAGAAAAAAAGTATATTTGTATCTGTTTCCGTTTGTCAGCAATTAGCATTAGAATATTCATTATTCACAAATTTGTTTAAAACTGTGGGAAAAACAGCTTTTTGCAACATGGCCCTGGTTGATCTCTTATACTCTGCTGCTACCTGCTGGCCGTTGATGTAATAACTACCATTGCTTCAACCATTCTCTTCAGTTCAGAGAGTAAGCCCTGGATGCAGAGCACAGTTCGAGGCATCCTGCCATGTCGGGTGGGCCTAAACGTTTGACTCCCCCACACCGCATCCAGGGCTACTTGAGTTCAGAGGCTGCATCACAGCCTTCTGTATGCTCTAGCATAAAAAACAAACAAACAAACATATAAATACGTTTTTGGGACACTGATAATATTTCAAATAGAACGCGCAAATTATATTCAAATAGAATAGAGCAAATGAGTTAGAGTGTCAATCAAAAGGACATAACTACTATTGTTGCATGTGAATGTAAATTTACTTTGTCGTCAGAAATTTGTGAACATTAAATGTACGGTAAGTGGAATTGTTGTTAGCTTATTGCCACTGGTCAGTACCTTTCTTGATGCAAACATGAAAACATTTGACCACAACTAACAACATTATGAAATGGCCCTTGTATTGATAATAGGGGAGAACACGTCATATTATTTCTTGGAATCAATACATGATATGTAAACAAAATGTGCACCAGATGAAAACCAAATTCGCAGGTAAAAATTTTGTATTCATGTCATTTTATTATTTTATATCAGTGCAGAGTTATAAGCAATCAAACAGAGAGTGTGAACATGTGGCATGTTGCCTCACCATTGGGTAAATTGTCTCACTATATGGATTTCACACATTGGATTTTGTAACTAATACTGTAAAACAAGGACATTATTGCAGTTCTCCTTTTTCTTTTTTACTTAAAATTTAACTTTGTAGTCACCCAAAGAAATTTTTTATCATTGAGCTTGAAAAATGTATTGAAATAGCCATTGATTATATTTTAACTTATTTTGTATACAAACACTCAAACAAAACCTGACAAATAAATTTCCTCACATCAGAATCACCATCCGGATGATAATTCTGACAAACCGATTTGCCAGGGGTGCATTCTTTATTGGCCCGATCTTTGCACGTCACGTGACATCTAACCGCAAAATGACTGAGACAGGTTGCTCAAAACTACCATGTTTTTTTGTTTGTTTGATCATATAAAGGAAGAAGGTGGGTATTCCACTTTTCATATTGTCGCTGTCCTGTGAAAAACACTTATGTCCATTGTATTTATTTATTTATGTTTTTCGGATGATATATATATATATATATATATATATATAAATGGACATAAGTGTTTTTCATAGGACAACGACGATATGTGCCCTCTGTTGGAAAAGATAATTGCAATGTGACAACTTGCCCGTGTGACAACAAGCCCCAATCTCCCCTATATTATTATAGTCTTTGAAGTGATGTATTTAAACTGTTACTCAGTTTAAAATCTCTTGTCAGGGTCATGCAGGAGAAAATTAGATGATTGTAAACTGACAAGAAGGGTGCTAAATCATGAACAAGCAGGCTATGAACCTTCAGCTTACATTGTTTCCATCTTAAGTATGGGCTACATTAGGGAGTCCATCGAGTTAGATATTCTTAGAGACTGTTCTCAAGGGGAAAATGCTGCCCGGTGTGACACTAAGTGTATTAACACCACAGCCACCAATTTTCTCTCTCTTTTATTGCCTTGTTTTCACAGTGGTGTGTGTGTGTGTGTGGGGGGGGGGTGTGTGTGTGTGTGTGTGTGTGTGTGGGTGTGTGTGTGTGTGTGTGTGTGTGTGTGTGTGTGTGCTTCTATTGATTGAAATGGTTTTGAACAGCACCTCCTTGTGTGTCTAAGAAAGCCAGTCTGAATGCTATGGATTGCAACATGAGTTTATTGTAATCTGTAATGTAACAGATGGCCAAATCTCATGGCTTATGAGTAAATGTCAAGTCGAGCTCAAGTTGTCTAAATAAGGGGGTGCTAAGCACTCGTCGCAGTCTATTATCTGTCTGAGATTGCATGATGATACAACAATAGTTTCTCCCTATATACAAGCCTACACCATTTATTTGTGCAAATGCAGCCAATTATTTGATTATTTGAATGGAAAAGAAGGCCTTTAATCTTTTTAGCAGATTTTTCCATTATGCAGGTATGCGTTGTATGTACGCAAACGGAAAGTTGCAAATGTATTAAAAACATTTTAGAAGGAAATATTGTTAGAAATGACGTGTGAAGCTGTGAAAGAAACAAAGTGAGGAGCGGAATGCTCATCATTCACAGCATATTTGAGCAATCCTCAATTGTCTTGTTACATGTCCCCTTCAGACAGTTGAAACTTGAGTTTGATTTCAACGGATGTTTAATAAGTGCTATTTTCTCGGGGTCCTCATGTCATTTACCATCACTGTTTTCCTATTCAAATCTTCTTGCTGTAAAATGTAGTCATTTGGGCTTCAATAAAATATAATTATGAGTTAGTTAACAACAACAATAATAATACCCCTGTGACTGACTGCTATAACCCTTAACAGAGCAAGAAGAATAGAAAGTTGATGGACAGATGAATGGTTGGATAATAATACACTGTATTTGAATGCACAACACAAAATGATCCCATTTCAAGCAAAGTTAGAAACAAACCATAGTGCCCTCCAGTGTCAGGCAATTTGATCTAACCTGTCAAATGAGAACATTCTAGAACAGCATGAAAATACAACATGGATTTTGTGTGGAATTTGTATGTTTTCATTCATGTTCTAATGCAATGATTATAATTAAATTAACTACATTAATAACCAATAATAATAATCATTAGGGATGTTTGATACTAGGAGTGTTAGAAAAAATCGATTTGACAATATATCACGATATTACAGCGCGCAATTCTCGAATCGAATCAATATGCGGCCGAATCGATTTTTAAACATACATTTTTTTATGGGAATATAAGCATGGAAGAATGTTATATTAATGGAACATTAAGTGTTAATATTTTATTTCAGTGCTGTTCAAACAAACAGACTGCAACCTGAATTTTCAGATAAATAGATACATTTTCATACAAATCTTACAGTGTACATGTACAAGTTTACTGATTAGTATTTTCTAAGAAATCGCAATAATCAATTTATAGTTTTCGTATCGGGATTAATCGGTATCGAATCGAATTGTGACCTATGAATCGGGATACGAATCGAATCGCTAGGCAATTCACACCCCTATTTGATACCAATTTTTTCAGACCGATACCTGTGGGAGTAGTAGTACTCAACTCAAATAGTCATCGATACTACTAGTACTTTTGATCCATAAAATCCACCCCCCCCCCATAAAAACAATGACAAATAATTTTAAAGAAAGACATATATATCCCAATAAACCGTTTTTCCTTCAAATTACATGAAATGTAATTCTCTAGCCTTTTAATGTCCTGTTCCTGATTGTAAAACGGCCACAAGAGGGCGCCCAATACCAGTATTAGCCGCTGTCGCGAGGACTGATACCTTGAAATAAGCCTGGGTATTGGCCCGCACTCACCCATGTCATGGGGGGGAGTGGTGGCTGTGGGGTGCCTGGTGGGCCTGCGGTGCCCCGTTCTGCTGCGTTGGGCTTTGGGCGCGGGCCGTGTTGGGGTGGGGGGCGCTCCTGGTTCCTGGGTTTGCTCTCCGGCCGGTTGTGCCTTGGCGCTGCCGTGGCCTGGTGGGTTCCTGGGGGGTTGTGCTTGCTCTGTCCTGGCCGGGGTCAACGGCTTCCCTCTTTGGTGGAGGTTTTCATGCATGCCAGATCCACCACACCAGCATCTACCGAAATTCAAACACAATCTCCTTCTTCCTTCTTCCTCTGGTCGTTGAATCGGTGGGGCTGATGTCTCACTCTGCTTCATCTATCCTTCCTTCCTTTTCTCAGTCTTTCCTTTGGTCACTTGTAGTCTCCCTAATTTGTTGGAATGTAGATGTTTCTCGGGTTGCTGAAAGATTCTGGTTAGTAACCCGGTGGGTAGTAGGTGATGTCTGGTCGGTGCTGGATTTCACTTTTCTTTCTTTTCTTTGATCCTTCCTCGGGTCTCCTGACAACCTCACGACTCTAGCTGGATTCTGAAGTATTTGGTTTAGGTGAACGGTATAAGATTTTTAATAGGTTTTAGGTGAATTAATGAGTACACACTCATACGCATGCACATATGCACACACACACACACACACACACACACACACACACACACACACACACACACACACACACACACACACGCACATTCTCACGCACATACAAAAAAAGAAAAAGAGAAAAAAGAGAGAGAGAGCAATGATGATGACATGTCAAATCGGTAAGATTACCGAATGAACAATACTGAGCTCTAGAAGAGAAAAATATTTTTTAAAAGAAGAAAAAAAAGAATATTTCCATCAAAAATTGATTTAAAAAAATCGATTCGGCTGCATATTGAATCGATAAGAGAATTGTGCACTGTAATATCGAGATATATTGCCGGATTGATTTTTTTTTAACACCCATATAATCTAATGTAATGCATGCATGTAACGAGTACTTATTACTATTATTACTTTATTTACAATAATGTAAATACAGCCTGTTGATTCCACCACACCCTTTAAATTTATATATGTATGTAAATGTTTTGTTTATTTGCTTATTTATGTTGTAAACTTGTGTCCATGTTACTGTGATGATCTATGCTACTTCAATGGATAAATAAAGTTTTCAGAATGGGTGTTGTTGTTGTTTGTTGGTGTTATTATTGTTGTTTTTGTAGTAGTAGTAGTAGTAGTAGTAGAAGCAGCACTTTACATGAGGAATTTAGGATGCAGCATAATTATGGAAGAATCTGCTACCATAATAATTCAGTCGCCCCCTGATGGCCATTAGGAGGAACACAGGTGTTTAAAAAAAAAGTGTCAAGCGCAACACTTTTGGTTGAAAGAACGGAAGTCGTTTCAATACAGGATATAAAAAAATACTTTTCATCGCTTATGCATACAAAACTTCTCTTTCGGTATCCCCCTGCTCTTTACTCTAATACTTGATTGAAACATTTTTAAATTTCCACTTTTGCTTTCTGTTGCCACTCGCTTAATTCATTATTTTGAAGGTACAACCCGGAAGTGAATACAGGCACACCACCGTAGACAAAAGCGCAGGACTGTTGTCTTTGGAACTGACGTGGAGGAAATGATCAGCTGATGAGCTTCACTTTTCATGACATGTGAAGGGAGTACGTGTGCTGTTTACTGAACACCGGCATCGCTCCCATTAACACACCGGCTCACCATTGTTAGCCAAGAAAAGACCGGCGATGGACGACAGTTGTCAGCGAGCGCCACTGTTTACATTCGGCGTGATCGCTGACGTTCAGTACGCAGACATGGACGACGGGCTCAATTTCAGCCAGACAAGAAAGCGATACTACCGAAATAGTCTTGGGCTGCTCAGAAACGCCCGGGAGAGCTGGTCTCACTCGGCCGCCCGCCCAAAGTTCATCATTCAGCTGGGAGACATCATCGACGGTTTTAACAAGGATCGCGGCGCCTCAAGCCGAGCACTGGAGAAGGTCTTGGAAGAGTTCAGCCTTAGTCTCATTGACGTGCACCATGTGTGGGGCAACCATGAATTCTACAACTTCAGTAGAAGCGAGCTGTTGTGTTCCAAGCTGAACAGCTCCGCCCTTGCCGACGCGAGCCTCAGTGGAACCCGGGCCGGTGGCGATATCTACGCCTACAGCTTCAGTCCCTTCCGCGGCTTCACATTTGTCGTGTTGGACGCTTATGATGTGAGCTTGCTTGGTGTAGATGAGGACAGTCAGCAGTACCACGGTGCTTTAAATTGGATAAAACAACACAACAGCAACGAGGATCTCAACACTCCCCCAGGTAACCACACATTCGGAAGACCTTTAAGCCATGACATCGCACATACAGTACATTTGAACAAGGTAGTGCAAGTAGGCTATTGTGGATTCGCTATTCACAGTTTTTGGCCAATATTTTAAAATACTCTATATGTAATTTGTTGTTTTGGTGATTTTCCCCCCTCAATTTTCGCAAAACGTGCATGAATGTTTATCAGATTAAAAAAAAAACATTTTGGGGGGATTTATATATGCATATCAGAGTCCCCAAACTACGGCCCGGGGGTCATTTACAGTCCGCCATGCATTTTTCAGCGGCCCACAACATGACATTTGACATGGCTTGCAAGGCTATTAAAATATAGTAAAGGAGAGTGTCAAAAAAGTGCCACTAGTACTAATTAATTGGTTTATACTGTAGAGCTTTTCTAAACATGCAAATATACAATAAACTAAAATAATAACACAATTTCTCTTCAAAACAGTGATACATGTAAATAAAGTTAATTCAATTATAGAAGCAAATACTTTCTTCCACTTTCTGATCTGTCTGAAAAAGAAACCCACGATAACCAATCACCGATTTAATCAGAAAATAGAGCAATGTATCGATTTAATAAAAAAATGACTTTTAGATTTATTCTCTACAGTCAGATAGCTGGATAGATAGATGACTTGAAATGCAATGGGGAATTTAAAAAATGCTGATAAACATGAAGTATAATGTCTTAAAGTAATGTCTTATTTTGTGAAGCCGACCAATGACATTATTGACCGATGAAGCAAATTAAGACATTACACCTGATTACCGATTTTGCATAACATGCTAAATATTATCTGATCATTATCCAGCTGTTGTTGATTTTTCCCCCTATGCATTTCAATGGGCTTTTATTATCCAAGAGTTTTCCACTTTCCCCACGAATAGTACATCCATGTATGTCCACATTTTGTTGTACTGTGCAAAGTTTATAGTGTAACATTAGTTTGCTTCCTTCAGTAAACAAATGTCTTGATTGTTTGTCTTCCATTTTTGCACTTGTCCGGCCCAGGGTTATGTGATGACCTAGACCAGAGGTTCTCCAAGTTTAATGGTGGTTTCAGCAAGGCCCAGCTGGACTGGCTTGATTCTGTTCTGTCCTTGGCCGACAAGAAAAGGGAAAAAGTCACCATTGTCAGTAAGTAGTATTTTTGACTACCTCAGCGTCATAATACAGATCACGCTTGTTTTAGTTCTAAATGTGGAAATGTGCTGGGGGGGTCTATTGTGGTGCGATACAGGGCAGTGGACCACCCCAAAATGCAGATTTTTATTATTTTTTGCCTTATCACCTTTAACAGAAAGCTGTGATATGATAAAATATTTGGATACCACTACAGTTAAGGTCATGTTTTACTTGTACTTTTCAGGTCACCTCCCAGTTCATCCGTTCTCCACAGCCCCCATGTGCCTGGCCTGGAACTTCGATGAGCTCCTATCCACTATACAGTCCCACAATAGTGTGGTGTGTTTCATAGCCGGACATGATCATGATGGTGGATATTTCTTGGATAAAAGCACAGGAATTCACCACGTTACGCTGGAGGCAGTCATCGAGACGCCACCAGAGAGCAATGCGTTTGGGACTGTCTCAGTGTACGAAGACAGGATGGTCTTGAAGGGGGTTGGGAGGATTCCAGATATTGACATTTTCTTTCCCCCCAGCAGTCTATGAGGCGATGAAAACCAAATATTACTCAACTTTGTATTTATGTGTAGGCCATCATTTTGTATGTACAATATTTACACAATATATGTAAAAGGTGATGGTTTGATTATGATGAGGAAAATGAATCTCTAAAAAACATTTTTAAACTTTGCACATGATTTATTTTGCACTGACCTGATTATTTATGCACGTTTTATGAGGAAAAATGACATGTGATGTCTTCAGCAGGGCATTTGTTAAATACTTTTAGAGCACTTTCACTGGCAAAACCTGAATGTACTGTATACCATTTTCATTTAAATAATACTGTTCATCAACATTCATTCGATTTATTTTTTTCTTCTAACTGCCATTGCATATTGTAAACGGCACATATTATGTTTGCTGTGAAATATTTTTTGTAAGCTGCTGCCATTGTGGCGGCTTTTCTCGTGAAATAATGAGCTCAATATCAAACAGAAAAATGCAAATGTAATTTGAATAATTAATAAATACATTTCTGTAAGCAATTGTCTAGATATATTTGTGTCAATGTACCGGTGATACATGGATGATTTGTAGCAAAATATTTGAAGAAGACTTTCTCAACATACAAATGTAAAACATACAAATGTAATTGTATATATATATATATATATGACTAAATTTGTATAACATCTGTTTAACTTATAACATGAAAGTAAGGTTAATAATATACATTAGAGAACAGAATTTGCAGTTTTATTCAAATTAGGGTGATGCAAAAATGAGTACACCCCGCTAAAAGTCTCTGGAGCAAAGCCCCAAAAGCCTAAATTTTAGACTACAAACGTCTACAGCTGAGTCAAATTATTCATTACACAGGTGTCAAGCAGACTGTTGACTATAAATGTGTGTTACTTAAAGAAAACACTTTCCAATTTCATGCTGTTAGCAATAGCACCACATGGGAAGAGAAATATCACAAGCTCAGGGAAAGAAAATAATTTCTTTGCACAACAAAGGTGATGGCTACAAGATCAGCAAAGCTTTACTTATCAGTCAGAACATTAAAAAGTGGTACAAAAATGTAAAAAAGATGGAACTGCAACCATCTCACAGAGACGTCAAGGTCGTCCACGGATGTTAACAACTGGACAGCAGCGTCTTCTGATGAGAAGGGAGGAAGAAAATCGACATGTAAATTCACTGCAGTTATCCGAGGAAATAAAAAGCCAAACTGGGGTGACTATTTCCCATGACACAATACGGCGTACGCTGCAGAGGAATGGCATGCAAGGGTGTCGTCCACGGAGGAAGCCTCTCCTAAAGCCCAGGCACAAAAAAAGTGCGCCTAGAGTTTGCCAGGGGCCCATGCTGACAAAGATGAAGACTACTGGGACTCTATACTCTGGAGTGATGAGACCAAGATAAATGTTTTTGGAACTGATGGCTTCAAAACTGTAAGGCGTCGCAAAGGTGAGGAATTCAAGGAAAAATGCATGGTGCCTACAGTTAAACATTGTGGTGGCAGTGTCCTCGTGTGGGGTTGCATGAGTACTGCTGGTGTTGGGGAGCTGAATTTCATTGATGGCATCATGAATTCACAGCTGTATTGCTAAATTTTGAAAGAAAAGATGCTGCCATTACTCCATGCCCTTGGTCGTCGTGCACTTTTCCAACATGACAATGATCCTAAGCACACATCTAAGGTTTCTGTTTGATTTCTGAAGAAGAACCAGGTGAAAGTGATTCAGTGGCCAAGTATGTCTCCTGATCTGAACCCAATTGAACATCTATGGGGAATTCTGAAGAGAAAAGTTGAGCATCACTCTCCATCCAGCATCCAGTCTTGAAAGGCCATTCTTGAAGAATGGGAAAAGATTGATGCAAAAAAACGTTGCCAGCTTGTTCATTAAATGCCTTGAAGACTTGGTGCTGTGATTAAAAATCGTGGAGGCCATACAAAGTACTAAATTTATTTAAAAATTTGTGGGGTGTACTCATTTTTGCATTACCCCTATTTGAGTGAAACTGAAAAATGTGTAATAACATTTTAAATTTTTAACATTACTTCCATGTTATAAGTTAACCAGATGTATATTAAACTTTTTGGAAATTGTTTTTGTGTTCATTGAGCTATTGTTTAAAATTTTACTTTTCAAAGGGGGTGTACTCATTTACGCTGAGCACTGTGTGTGTGTGTGTGTTTCTATATAAATATATATATGTATATATATGTATACATATATGTGTATATATATGTATACATATATGCATACGTGTGTGTATATATATATATATATGTGTGTGTGTGTGTGTGTGTGTATATATATATATATATATATATATATATATATATATATATGTGTGTGTGTGTGTGTGTGTGTGTGTGTATATATATATATATATTAGTTATTTTGAAAAAATATTGTAAAATGAGATGAGGCAAATAGTTTAGTTTTTTTATTTATTTAAAATATTAGGGTGGCCCGGCCCTTTATCTCATTAGATTAGAGTCACCCCTGTACAAATCAGCAGCTGAATGCCATATTTGTATTCAGAACCAAAATAAGAGCAATTTGTAGTACATAATATGACAATTTTAAAGCAGTTAATTAATTAATGTAATAAGTTCACGATTCTGAGAATTATTCACCACACTGTTAGGAAAGTAAATGTTTTTTTTATTTTTATTAATTTGACTTAGAAATAGTTCAACTGTATCCTTTTAGAAAAGCTTTACAGAATATACAATTTAAAATAGAATTAAATACTAGTAGTGGTAGTCTGCATCAACTTTACAAGTATAATTTTTAGTATACGTCGCGGGTTAGTGGGCCACAAATGGCCCCCGGGCCCCACGCTTGATTATTTTGCCATAGAACATTCCACCTTTAACTAACTGACATAATGTTGGTTACCTTAGCTACATGAAAGATGCATAATATTTGCAAAACCTGTTGATCAAAACAGTATTTCCAGGATTTATTGAGCTTTAGCCCACATTTTACATTCTAAACAATTTCACAGTATACAACCAAAAACGGTTATTATTCTCCAATATTCTGCCTGTCGCTGGCATAAATAAAACAGATAATTATTATTATAATTTTATTCCTCGACCAATTAATTGAAAATGGATAATTTCGTTCAGATTCACTTGACTACATAACCAATTACGCGCGGGGGGTGGGGGTTGGGGTGTATTACTAGAGTTTATTTTTATTTTTTTTATGTTTTTGAGAGACTGTGGACGTTGCTTGCAGTGGGCGACGGGCTTGTGATTCGTCCCACAGTACGTGAAGGCATCATCAGAAAAGACTTGGCTGTATCGCATCTGCTGCGTTCAAGTTGCGCAGTGTCCCGTTTGGAGGCAGAGAGAGGGCGAAGTTTCACTATCTGCATTGCAGCCCGAGTGCTGCTGCCGGAACCCAACACAACAATGGCGACTCCCAGTCCTGACAGCAACTCCTCTAGCTCCAGCAACAGCTTCAACATTGTAGGATCCGCGTTGCACCAATTCCATCAGCAGACACAGAGTAGCAGTATGCAAGGTACGCCACAAATATATTTGATCTTGTTGGCTATCTTAAGACGGAAGCTGTAAGGAAATGTAGCATTGTCGCTTCCTAAGTAGGAACTGTCGTAATTTGAGATAGATTTACAACGGACTGTGTCGTCAGACTTTTCAAAATAAAATCAAAATCTTTGTTTGTTCCTAAATAAATTGTTTTGACATTCGAGTCAGCCCATAAAATGTTAGTTCAAAGGAAAATAATATAAATGCAAAACATTTTATGAACACTATGCCGCGTTTTTGTAGATTATAAACAAATAAACACTAATAAGGTACATGGAACTTTTATGTTGGAGTGTACATTTCACCGTTTCCTTTAACGTCCTAGCTTGGTTCAGCTAACTTTAAACGGTTCTACCAGAAACTCACAGCTATCAGGTTAGCAATGATGCAGTAGCCTAGTTTAGCTGCTGCATCGCCGGGCCTGTTTGGCATTGTGGAGACATGTATTGCCCGAGTTCGTCACGATCCGCATTACTATAAAAACTACCATGTTTAAAAACGCAAACAATACATTTAATAAGTATATATAGGACCACCGTCACTGACAGCACAGCCGTTCTACTGATAGTAGCAATGACGAAGCCAGGCCTGCATTTAAAGTATTTCTTCTCAGCCAGGCCACTGTTTCATGCACAATATCTTATTAATACTGAACTACAAATAAATTATAATACGTGCATTTAGTCAGTCTACCTTTATTCATTAGCTGGTGAATGACCTGAGCTATTTACATTTTGCAAATACAGTACTACTTATTCTGATCAAGTCATGTTTTTATTAAGCATTACACGCAGTTCTGCTTTTAATCCTGACATTATTGGGCGTGCTATGTATTCTTAAATGGTTATTAAATTCTTACGTATAGCATCATGATAAGGGTAATCTCCCTTTTAATATCTAATATTGGTTTAGAATAACAAATGTGTCAATCTGTGAGTTATCACACTTCTTTAATGACTAATTCTTGACAAGAGAATGTTCCCGCATTAGACAGAATCATGTCCTGATGGAGGACATTTCCATTGAATGACTTGCTCCACCCCGTTACATCATGACATGATAAACAGCAACATTATATCGCTCAATTCACAAATGTGTATTTGCATGATCCTATTCTGTGGCACGTGTGTAGTATGAAATATTTTATCTAAACCCTACAGAAACCAACAGCTGCTGGAGATGTCAAAATGAAACAGGTATTCACATTTACCTTACTCGACTTTAGTCTGCTGTTGGAAGTGATCTGTTTGACATTTTTACACTTTATTTGGGTCTTACTGTATAATGGCAATTTAGATCAATTTAAAAACTTGGAACCACCCCATTTTGGTATGGTATTATTATTTTTAATTTGAATTCATTTATATAGTCAAACCTTGATTCCCGAGTGACACTTTGCTAACAAATTTCCGAGTAAGCTTTTTGAACAAATCTCACTGGGGTTCATGGAATATGCCTCAGATCACAGCATCCACACAAAACACTCAGTTGGGGTTTCTCCACCACAGCGTAATCAACGTTGCTGTCCGTGTAACGTAGCTACTGTATTTTCCTTATAGGTATGTGTTTGTTTTTTTACTCTAAATTAGCCCTCAGTTTGGTTTGGAAAAATCTACCGTCTGTGCTATCCTTAAAAACAAAGTTGTAATAAAAGGCATAGCCATAAAACAAGGTAAACATAACTTTGTTCTGGGGCTAGAATGTAATTCTATTTCTATGTATTCGATGGGGGGGAACAATTACTTTGGTTTGCAAACAGAGTCCCAGAACAAATTAAGATCATGAACCGAGGTTTGACTGAACCCTGCATCTATAATATTTATAGTGAATCTGCATGTTGTTGGGTAAGTTTCCTTTTCTAAATGTTTTTCTTTAGACAATAATGCGCAATTCATTAATTATTCTGATTCAATCCAATTCTGATTGAATGCCTATATCTGCAAGTACATTTCTATACATTTAAATTTTCTTTTTGGTCCAACTGCTAGTACATGTACTCACTCAGCAATGACAACAATACAGTAGTTGCACGTGTAAAATTGACAAAATTTTCATTAGGGCCCGACTGATTTGCATTTTAAGAGGCCGATGCCGATACCCTTTTATGGCAGAAAAAAATACAGATTACCAATTAATCTGCCGATTATTTAAAAATCTATATTTAATGCATACATTTACCCTTCTCCCCCCCCCCCCAATTCATTTTCAATGGGTATCAACCATAACAATTAAAACAATAAGAAAGTGAAATAAAAATAGAATAAACTAAAATAATAGCAACTGAAAAACCTGTACAAAAACTCACTGTTCCTGTGCATTTTGGCCTCTTGGGGGCAGTGTGGTGCCGTGCATCCATGGTGTATACACTTTAAGTGAGTACAGAAGAAAGTTACGATTGAATTCTATTAAAATAACTTTTTTTTTACACATTGGGAAGAATTTGTGCCTTTGCTTAGTGTTATCTTACCTGTGGTTATGTGTTCCCACAACATTTGTGTTTGAATATTCGTTATTTGAAGGAAAAACACTCCCGAAGTCGATGCTAACTTCCTATTAGCATTTGAATGGGATCCTCCCTTCGCTTATAGCATTAGTGCTAGGCTAGCGATGTTTTGATAATGAAGCATGTTTTATATTTCAAATAAATATACACTGGATGTAATTCCTAATGTTGTGTGTATAATCTTACAGTTAACTCCAACTGGGATGTCATTAAACAGCTTAAAGGACACTTGGGGGACAACAGAATAACCACGATAACATACGCTACACACTTGCTAGTTGCTAATGTTACGCAAGAAAATTGGTGCATTCAGGGTACTTGCACAGCGTCGCACACTTCGGTTTTCTTCAATAATGTTTTAAGGCAGTGGTGGGCAAACTCGGTCCTCAAGGGCCAGCGTCCTGCAGGTTTTGGAGGTTTCCCTGCTGCAACGCATCTGATTCCAATTAAAAGGATTATTACTAAATTTATGCAAAGCTTGCTGATGAGCTGATCATATATCAGATGTGTTGGGGAAGGGAAACCTCCAAAACCTGCAGGACTCTGGCCCTCGAGGACCGAGTGTGCCCACCCCCTGTTTTAAGGGGAAAATAATATAATTGGCCGATTATTTCGGCTGATGTCTGAAAGCCAATAATCGGCCGATTATAATCGGCGGCCGATTAATCGGTTGCTCCCTGCGCTTCATTGGCAGCTCACTTTTGAGGGACACTGTCACAGATTAAGCAATTTTGAACTGCAATGTATTAGAGTAGATTACATTGGTGCAACTCATGTTATAGCTCCTGAGTATGACTATAAAAAAAAAAAACTAACATAAAATGCAGTTCAACTAAACAAGTGTGTTGCCTTAACTGCAGGTTTCTTTATAAATTATTCTTGTTTTTAGACAAAAATTAGCTCAGCTTCAGAAAAAAGGTGAGCCATGATTGGTCGTTACCTGAGCCTTGAGCACCTATGATGTCATTTTCAGTCTACAGCAAGTAGCAAAATGGATGCCCACTCAGATGGCCAAAATAAGTGGATTTTGCTGCTGAACGCATATTCCACAAACATATTATTTATCAGAATACCATGGCATGTTATTGGAAAGAAAAAACTTTTGGGGTGTCCCTTTTAGGACTTCATTCAGCTAGCTAGCTAGCTAGTTAGCTACATGAGTGAAATGTTAGGCTATTTGCGTATTATGCAGTGCAGTGTACAGTAGCTTGTTCTTCAGAACATTATGAGAGTGGCATAGTACTTACCACACAATACATTTAATATTCAGCAAGTTTGTCTTGCAAATAAAGAATGACTGTTTACCACATTAGCCTTCTCCCAAAAAGTGAGCTTGTTCAGCAGTTATACTTTCAAGTCAGTTATTGTAGCTTGCTGGTATTATGACCCTTTCTAATAATGATGCACTCCTAATGTAAGCAAAATCAAAAAGTAAGTTTGTGTTCTTTTATTCTTACGTCAGGATTTCAGATAAGCCTCTCCGGAGTTTCCAAAAGTAAGCAAATAACTTGCACGCTAATCACGCTGCTCTAATCTCTTTGTGGGTACACGTACAGTAGTCTAAGGTGGTTTTCCTAACTTCTATCATTCATTTTCTGGACACTTTATTGGTTGTCGTCATGATGGAATGCTGTCAGGGGCACATTTAAATGTTGATTTGTTCTATGTTACGTGTGAAATGGGTTCAAGGAAGCCACTGTATACTATTGAGGCAGCCTGTGTGGTGCTCTGGTAGATTGGGAGTCTGTCCACTCTCCACTGCTTAACTCAACTTTGGCAAAGAAAGCTATAGTGTAGTATGTTTGCATTTGTACTTTATAATATTGCAATTGCTTTGCACTTTATTTGAACAGGGCATGACAAAGACGAAGTAACACTTGAATGCAGCACTTTTGAAATGATTTCTTTTTGACCAGGGGTTCTCAGCTGGTTTCATCCTTGGATCTACAATTTCCCATGATCATTAACTCACTTTCATAGAAGTCACCCAAGTGTTTTTAGAATTAGTCTCAGCATACACACAAATGTGCATGTTATTATTGAGCATACATCCACAGTGATTATTTAAAGAAGAATTTGGTGCACAAGTTTGAATACATTTGAAATGATTTGGGATTGTCTTCAATCCTCGCAAATCACACCAGAATGGGCAGCACAATGGCCATTACATTGCTGCAGATGCAAATTATTTTTAATTATGTATTTACTAGAGATGTAACGATATCCAAACAAAACCATACGATAAATATCACGATGTGAACCTTGCTGTACGATAATTATCACGATATTGTGGGGAGGTTGCCGAGATTAAAAAAACGAAACAACTCATGATACTGTGTAAAAACTCACGATAATGCTGTGAATGATTTACATGAGGGATAATCACAGCAGTGGCCAAAATATTCCTAATTAAAATTAAACTACACTAATAAACTAACCACCAGAGGGTGCTAGCACTACACACATTAAATAAAACCGTACCTTTTTAACAGATGTGCTGCTTTTAATATCGTGACATGATAACGACGATATTGTGGCAATTTCAAAAACGCGATATCACGATATTGCAGTTATCGTTACATCCTTAGTATAGGCGAGTACCAATACCAGGTATTATTTCAAGGTATCGGTGCTGTCGCCCATTTTACAATCAAGAACTAGAAATTAGCAAAATATAAAATTGCCATTAATTACATGCAATTTTAAGGACAAAATGCTATATTGGGATATGCATATTTTTTTCTTAATGAATCAAAAGTATTCTGTGGTATTTGTATCAGTGCCTACTTAAGAAATGAGCACTCGTACTGTCTGGGAAAAACTGGAATCGAACATTCTTAGTATCTACTCTCTGTTTTTACAATACAATATTATGGAGTGGCATTTTTCCTCATTAAAATACAGTACATATATTACAAAGGCTGGGAGATGAATTAAACCTGTCTCTTGGGGCACTGCTGAACATACACACCCATTAATATTTGGCTCAAATGTCCTTAATTGTGTTAATCTCAAGCACTCAGGGTTTCTATTTGACCACACTTGAAAAACAGAGACTGCAAATTGGGTTCATGTCTTAACTTGGAAATGTTTCTCAAAATGAACACAACTGCGCTCCAAAATTCTAAGTTTCAGTTTAGTGCCATGGTTATCATTGGCAAGAAATATAGCAAATCAAAATAAATGAGCTGGTCCAGCAGAATTGGGAGTGTTGGGAACCCCTGTTAGGCTGCCTTAACATTTAGTGTTAAAAGTACATTTCAATGACAACTTGAGATAACTCAACAGTAGCGTTTATTGTAGTTATTTCAGCACACTTAATTCTTCTTTTCGAAATGTTGACTGGTGATTCCTCTCTCTGCTACTCCTTTACATTATTTACTGACCTATCTGGTGTCAAATTTTAGGTCACTTTTCCGTATGTGAAGGCTTATCTCAAGTGTATATGTATACATTGATCAGTCACATTGTGACAACTTGCACAATAAAATGATATCAGTGCCTCAACTGTATCAAAAATTAAGATATATATTAAATATCAGTGATATTTATTTATCAATATGTTCATGATTATGGTTTGTCTTGGATGTCATTATATTGTGCAAAGTGGTTATAATGTTGTGGCTGGTTGCTGTAACAATAGTGTGTAAGTTATTAAGCATTACATAGAGTGCCGTGTTTTGCAGTGTATCATATGCAATGCGCATGTTGTGGCAATATGGACCAGTCTGTGTTTTTGTTCCGCCAGGTAAGCGCAAAGCGCTGAAGCTGAATTTCGCCAGCCCTCCGGTCAAGCCAGCGTCCCGTCTCCCGCTCAATCCAACACCCCCTTCCTTCCAGAGCACCCATATGTGAGTAGGCATGGCCGTAGTGGATTTATCATTTTAAATGAATGAAAACATCTGATCAAAATATTTTCTCACAGAATAATTAAAGATAGCCAACTAAAATGTCACTGTCACTTCATGGAATCTTTTCCACATTTAAAATCATTACATTATTATCCCGTGTATAACACGCTTCCATGTATAACACTCTTCCCTTCAAATCACTTTTAAAAAGCATTTTTTTTCTGTACTTGTGTATAATACTGTCCCCTGATTGCAGTCCACCTGAATGTGTTTAGCGCTGGAGCTGTTGCTAAACGCTTGCAGCAAACACTGTATAACAGAGGTGGGCATTCCGTCAGCTCGTCACTGACTTACGCCCTTTCTGCTAACAAAGACAAGAAACTGAAAAAAAAAAAAAAAAGACAGATACAAGTACTAACAGAAGTGTGTTTTTGACCGTCAGTGTAATTGTCACTTACCGGTCAAGTACTGATGGACATCTCAGTCCGTCACTGACGGACGCCTGTTTTGTTGATGATGGACTGATTGAATGCCCACCTCTGTCTGTTGGTCCTAAAATAGTGGTGATGAAGTGATGACGGAAGCGTGGTTAAAATAAACTGAAAGTTTCAGTTTGATTTGGCTTGGAAAAAAAACTGAATGACACAAGTGGGGTTTCCATCCAATTGTATCCAATTTTTAAAGCAAATTTACTGAAAATGCGCAAAACGGACATATGACTTATGCCCGTTTCCATTTGTTCTTCTTTTGCGAATATTGAGAAGGGACTCCACCGCTGTAGGTGGCGGTATACACCATAGAGATGGGATCCACCAGTAATTTAAAAGAAGACGAGTATGAGTTAGCTTTTGTAATTATTTTTGTTGTTGTTTTTTTTCCTTAATATATTTATTGAATTTTCACAAATTTCATACAAACAAAAACATGCAAAAGTGTCACCATACATTCCGCCAATTCGTTATATACAAAGCATACTAATTAACACAATAACTAAAACAAAACAAAACAAAAATACAGCTCAAATAAATAAAAACTTCAGTGAGTGGCTCAATATTCACGTCTAGAGCAAAACAGTCCAAAATTCAGGAAGTACCTTGTACAATCTATTCAGGCCCAAGATAACTCAAAAATGGTTGCCATACATTATTGAATTGGTCCACTTTGTGATGTCAGATATTCCAAAGGAATCAATATTACATTACACCAACCAGTAACAGAAGGGCTCTTCTCATTAATCCACTGTAACAATATATTCTTTCACGCAGAAAATTAAGAATTTTATACAACTTTTTATTGTCTGCCGTAAATAAACGTTTGCTTGGGAGACCCAGGATCAAACAAACTGGAACCATTTCCAAATGTACATCAATCTTTTCCATGTCAGACCAATATTTCCTTATTTTATAACAAGACCAAAGGCAATGAGTTAAGGTATACCTATTTCTGTTTTACACTTAAGGCACATTTGGTGAGAAAGATGCGTTAAAAAATGTTGTCTGTTTGGAGAAATATGTAACCTGTGTAATATTTTAACTTGGATTTCTTTCATTCGAGAGTACAAATAAAATAAAATAAACACATATTTTCAAACATTTTCCCATGTCTCTCCGTCCACATTTACTGAGAATTCCTTCTCCCAAATTCTTCTGATCCCATCTACATTACCAGAACATGTGCCACAAATCACATCATTATCGACATCTTCTTTGGGGATTGAAACAATATTTTCTCAATGGGTGAAACCTCACAGTGATCAACAAGGGTTGTATCCTTTGTAATGTAGTGTTTAATTTGTAAAAAACGAAAGAGATCATGCTTGGGGAGCTGATAAGTTTTCGTCAGTTTTTCAAATGACTTTAAAATGCTATTTGAAAAAATATCTCCCAGCTTCGTCTTTTGTCATACCATCGTTTATATGACGAATCTGACACACCAGGTAGAAAATCGTGGTTGTTAATTATAGGCATAAATACAGATGTCACTTTTGTAATTCTTGATAAACTGCAGCATTTTTTATTTGCTGTTTTCCATCTAAAATCACATTAATATTCGCTTATTTTATTAATTCCAAAAATATTTCAGTTTCATCGTCTCTTCAAACATACCTTTCTTTATTATCCGCCGCTTTGTGACTACAAACGGACGTGTGATGTAGTGACCAGTCAAAACTTGTATCCGGTCTTGTCGGTGTTTTAAATTTGCATTTCCCTTTTTCGATGCGTTTCCATTCATTTTATTTTCTTATTTCTTGGAAATTCGAATAAAAATGGGTGAATGGAAACCCACCTAATAACATAATGGTGCCTTAAAGCCTTGAATGGCATTAAAAAGCGTTAAATACGACATAGAGGTATTAAAAATACTGTTCCTGTCACTAACGTCCAACATGAAAAACTAATGCCACCTAGTGGCAGAAAATTAACACAACACAAATCTGACTCCATGTTTCACACTCCTTTTTAACTTAAAATAACTACGAATTACTTATTAATTATAATATAATTGTATACAGTATTGTGTGACTTCCTATGCCTATCCTGTATTTTATTTCATCTTGTTCCATCCTTCATCGTCCTTCAGAGAGCGGCTGAGAACGCACAGCATTGAATCTTCAGGGAAGCTTAAAATTTCTCCTGAGCAGCACTGCGACTTCACGGCAGAAGATTTGAGAGACCTCGGGGAGATCGGCCGCGGGGCGTATGGCTCCGTCAATAAGATGGTCCACAAACCCACGGGCCAAATTATGGCAGTCAAGGTGACTAACCAGTTTGTTGGATCTAATTGAATTTTTGTCCTACAACATTGGAACTAATCATAAAGGATTGAACAATCGTCGTTTTGTGTTATTTTTGTCCTCAGAGGATTCGTTCCACTGTGGACGAAAAGGAGCAGAAGCAGCTGTTGATGGATCTCGACGTGGTAATGAGGAGTAGCGACTGTCTCTACATTGTTCAATTCTATGGGGCTCTCTTCAGAGAGGTACAAAATTGCTCCTGATATGTGTGTCTGTCTTTATCTTTTTTTTCTTTTTTTTTAACATGTATTATGTTCTAAGATTTTGTGTGTGTGTGTGTGTGTGTATTTCAGGGAGACTGTTGGATTTGTATGGAGCTTATGTCTACCTCATTAGACAAATTTTATAAATATGTATATTGTGCATTCGATGATGTCATTCCAGAGGAAATATTAGGCAAAATAACATTAGCGGTGAGTAGAACATCAACCTTTGAATGTTTTTGTGTGATATCACTTATGTTATCAGAATTATAATTGAGTATTTTTAACAGACCGTGAAAGCACTGAACCACTTAAAGGAAAACTTGAAAATAATTCACAGAGGTGAGTTGATGCATTGTACATTATTGTTGTTTGTAATACTATTTTATGAATGTTGTGCGGAGGGATTTGACTACATTTAAGGAAAATTAACTGTTCGTACAGGGTATTATTGATGTCAGAGAATATAAGATAATAAAATGAAAAACAAAAAACCCATAGGGTGATGTATTCTTATGCTGCTATGTAAGCTAATTTGTTGCATGTTGTTCAAAACGGGTAAAAAAAAAATTAAAACTACAACACTAATATTCATTGATTTCAAAACGACCAAATCTCAACTTTAATTACAATTTGAAACAAAAAACACAACATAAATCGGTAACAAAGTAAAATAATATATTAAAATAATATCAATAAATAAAATTAAATGCTAGCTATATGTCCAGTGCGCGACTCGAAATGAAAAACAAAAAACCCATAGGGTGATGTATTCTTATGCTGCTATGTAAGCTAATTTGTTGCATGTTGTTCAAAACGGGTAAAAAAAAAATTAAAACTACAACACTAATATTCATTGATTTCAAAACGACCAAATCTCAACTTTAATTACAATTTGAAACAAAAAACACAACATAAATCGGTAACAAAGTAAAATAATATATTAAAATAATATCAATAAATAAAATTAAATGCTAGCTATATGTCCAGTGCGCGACTCGAAATGAAAAACAAAAAACCCATAGGGTGATGTTTTCTTATGCTGCTATGTAAGCTAATTTGTTGCATGTTGTTCAAAACGGGTAAAAAAAAAAATTAAAACTACAACACTAATATTCATTGATTTCAAAACGACCAAATCTCAACTTTAATTACAATTTGAAACAAAAAACACAACATAAATCGGTAACAAAGTAAAATAATATATTAAAATAATATCAATAAATAAAATTAAATGCTAGCTATATGTCCAGTGCGCGACTCGAAATGAAAAACAAAAAACCCATAGGGTGATGTATTCTTATGCTGCTATGTAAGCTAATTTGTTGCATGTTGTTCAAAACGGGTAAAAAAAAAATTAAAACTACAACACTGATATTCATTGATTTCAAAACGACCAAATCTCAACTTTAATTACAATTTGAAACAAAAAACACAACATAAATCGGTAACAAAGTAAAATAATATATTAAAATAATATCAATAAATAAAATTAAATGCTAGCTATATGTCCAGTGCGCGACTCGAAATGAAAAACAAAAAACCCATAGGGTGATGTTTTCTTATGCTGCTATGTAAGCTAATTTGTTGCATGTTGTTCAAAACGGGTAAAAAAAAATATTAAAACTACAACACTAATATTCATTGATTTCAAAACGACCAAATCTCAACTTTAATTACAATTTGAAACAAAAAACACAACATAAATCGGTAACAAAGTCAAATAATATCAATAAATAAAATTAAATGCTAGCTATACATCCAGTGTGCGACTTGGCCTCTTGGCGATTAATGGATTGAGTACAGATTTTAAGATAAAAAGATTAGAAGAAGAAAGTTGCCATTAATATAGCTTTTTATTCAAATAGGAAGAATATATGCCTTTGCGTATTGTTATATTACCTCTTTGTATGTGCGAGTTCAGCGTTTAGTGTGAATTTTTGTCGATGCTAATTTCCCATTAGCATGTCAAAGAGATATTACAAGTACTTAAGCATTAGCACTGGGGATGTTTCTAAAACTATGTCTTGTATTTAAAAATACAATCAGGGTTTTACAGTAAACTCCAACTGGGCTTACATTAGATAGCTTAACGCATGCTCAGGGCTGCTGCGCCAACAACACTGTACATTCAGGGTGCTTTCACAATGTCGGAACTTGCAAACACACTGCCGTTCGGCACATTAATAATTGTGTTTTTCAGATTATAAGGATTTTATGATTGTGAGAAGTCAAAATCACGATTACATTTCGATTGATTGAATCCCAAATGATCAACAAAATTCTCAACAAAAAGATTAAATTACAATTCCCTCCATAATTGTGTGGTTTTGTTTAAATTGTTGAGAGTTTTCTTTATTAACCACAATCTCCCTTTCTACCACTCTAGACATCAAACCTTCCAACATTCTTATGGACCGAAAGGGTAACATCAAGCTGTGTGATTTTGGGATCAGCGGCCAGCTGGTGGACTCCATAGCCAAGACCAGAGATGCTGGCTGCAGGCCCTACATGGCAGTAAGTAAAGAAAATTACAAGTTTACACACGTCTTTCTGCCAAATAACACCCCCGTTACAACTATGGGTCAGAATTATGAAAGCAGGTGGGCTCAAATGCAGACAATTAAATAGAAATCATTAGCATGAAGCAGTCAGTGAACCGACATCAAACACTACTGATGAATTGTGTGTTTTTCAGCCTGAAAGAATAGACCCCAGTGCCTCTAGACAAGGTTACGATGTTCGTTCTGATGTGTGGAGCTTGGGAATCACTTTGGTACGAAATCCACGTTGGGACTTACTGGAATTACAGAAGTTATGAAATTTAAAATTGTTCAGTATCTAAATTCACATGCTTTGTGTTTGTTTCTAGTATGAGCTGGCCACTGGAAGGTTTCCGTACCCCAAGTGGAACAGCGTTTTTGATCAGCTGACGCAAGTGGTGAAGGGAGAGCCTCCGCAGCTCAGTAATTCTGAGGAGAGGCAGTTCTCCCCCAAGTTCATCAATTTTGTCAATTTATGGTAAGTAAAATGCATGCATGTTAAATTGTCAGCCACTCTCTTGGTGCCTGCCAGTTACGTGCAAGTCCCACGTCAAGTCACCTTACCAGGAACTGCTTTGACTAAGCGAAAATTTGTGAATAATTGATGCCGCTAAGGAAAAGGGTTTGGAATTTTCTATGGATGTCATAAAATGGCAGCAAAACACAAAGGATCATAAAGTATGAACACCATGCAATCTTGCATGTACATAATCGCGAAGCCATGTTGCATTACGTTGGTGTCGGGGCAAAATCTCTTCTGTAATTTTTTACTTCAATTTTAAATTGAATTTTGTTTAAATGTTTTCCTATTATTATTATTATTATTATTAATGATATTTATTTATTTATTATATTTTTTTAAATACAAATTATTGATCTATTTGAACTCATTCACTGCTATTGACAGCTATAGACGTCAAAAAATTTAGTTTAGTTTTTTCCATTTTTGTTAACAAGAGTATGAAAACCTAGATTTTTTGGTACATTTTAGAACAGATATAAAATTTGTGATTAATTGTGCATTAACTAGTGAAGTCATGCGAACTATTACGATTACACATTTTAATCGCCTGATGCCCCAAATGTTTTAAATAATATTTTTCTTTTTAATAATATATATTTTTTTTATTTTTTTTTAGAAAATATTATTAAAAATTAGGCGCGTCAGGCGAGTACTATTTTTAATCGTAATTAATCGCATGACTTCACTAGTTAACTCACGATTAATCACAAATTTTATGTCTGTTTTAATACAATATAAAAAACACTAGGTTTTCATACTTGTGTTAACAAAAGTGGGAAAAATGTTAAACTAATAGAAATAGTTAAAATCAATTTGTGACCGTCAATGGCAGTGAATGAGTTAAGTGCCTGCATTGCAAATAAGAATATGCTCACGCTTGTGTTGCCTGGATAAATAAAGGTTAAAATCAATAGTCTCACAGTAGTTAGCTTACTATCTTAAATAACATGCTAGCACAAACTGCACACAATGAGTTCACTAGCACTTAACACAAAAAAAACATTAAGTCATTAAACTCACCTTTTGGCATTTGCATACAATAATTAATGTTTGTGAAAACAGGGAAATTGCAACATGGCAGCTCCGTATGAGGAGAAGCAGAATCAGTTTCAGGTTCATTCAATGCACAATGTGCCACCAGATGGCGCTAAAGTATTAGTTTTGTTTTAGTTTGAGCACAAATACAACAAAGGTCAGATTTTCAGGGGAAAATAGGATTATTTTTTTTGCACTTAATGCTGGCACTGCTACTGTGACTTTTAAAATTAAGTTTTTATATTTATTATGTTAAAGAAGTTATATAGTCCATGTTTGTAACTGAAACATACCCCATTTTTAAACCAATTTCTACTGTTTTCTTTTCTTCGTGGATGTTTCAAGGGTATCTATCTAATGAAACAATCTGTAATACTACTTTTTGGCATCCCTCTTAAAGGGTACCAACAATACTTATTCGGGTTCCTCAAGGCCAGAGCTAAACACATTTTTGCAAAGGTTTGCCTTCTTTAACAGCCACACAAGTTCACAAAATGCTGTCTGTCCTCCATTTTTTTTTCTTTGTCTGAACTCTACAGCTTGGTGGAAACAATGCATTATTAATATCTAGGTTTTAAATGCCTCCACTGTGAAATATCCAGTTCTAATCTTCTCTGTTCTGTCACTTTATTCAAATATCACTACACAGCCAAATTCATTTGAACCGTTAAGTTAATCAACATCGAAAGCAAAATGTAAACCATTTCTGTATGACTTCATGCTTTTGACACTCTTTTCTCCCCAGCCTTACAAAGGACGAATCTAAAAGGCCAAAGTACAGAGAGTTGCTGGTAAGTGTCTCCTTTGTCAGTTAATTGCCACATATGTTATTCGGATTCTTTATTCAATACGATTATAGCATTTTATTCTCCTGTTTTTTTTACAGTGAAAAAAACTCCCACATAATACTTTATCATTCAATTACAATTTATATTAAGTTATTTTCACATAATTTATCTTTCAATTTGCTTCATAAACATTCAGCTATTAGCATTCAGCTATTCAGAATTCCCACGCAATTTCTGTAGAAATTGCACTTTTTCTAGTGTAAAATGTCTTTGCTACATCTTTAACTACAACGGGCTATACTGTTTTTGTTTCAATAGCAGCAGACAAATGAATTGTACACAACATGCATGCACCACAAAGCTGGTATAAAATAATTCAATATAAGATGTGTATGTTTATAGAAAGGTGTTAATTGGAGTTGACTTATTGTATGTGTTTGTCTTGCCCAGAAACATCCGTTCATTCTCATGTATGAAGAGCGTTTTGTGGATGTCGCCAGTTACGTGTGCCGCATCCTGGATCAGATCCCCGCCTCTCCCATCTCTCCCATGTATGTGGACTGAGGGAGTTGGTGCGAGGGGCCACCGTGCAACGGGTGAGAAACGGCCTCCATCTTAGATCTTGGACTTTTACAGAATCACCGATTTAAGTCATGTTCCAAAGAAGAGAGGAACATGAGTGGTGCAATGTGATCAATATCGTTAAGCCAACCCTTTGACCACACATCACCTCATTTAAAGTCACTCATTGTTCACAAAAAAAAAGAATACCAAATAAAAAGACTGATGACTAAAAATAGCCACCTATTGGATTGTGCGTTGTGGACTGTACGTATGCTTTTGTGTGTTCACCTCCTGAAGAAATGTACAGATGTAATCAGCTAGACCGACTCTGTAAACACACACGGCCATCTTGGACTTTGGCTCCACGGTAACTACATAAGTATGCAAAACGCGCTAGTCTGGGTGAATAATTCTGAAATTGGTTTGTGTGGCTTTTATGTCCTTTCTCTCTTCAATGTGGAATCTGTGAGTGTTTGTCTTAACGCACAATTAGGACAATAGTCAACGCTCAAGGTCGCCCCAGTTTGTCCTTCTCTTGTAATGTCTTTGCATTCAAGTCACTGAGATGAGCCTTGTTTTTGTTTGTTTTCAAGACGGTCTTTAGACAGTCAGTAGTATGGAGGACCAAAACTGCCAAAATTAAAAATAAATAAATTACTAAATAAATACATGTATAAAAGTGAAAATAAAAACGGATATAAAAAATAATAATTTTTTTTATACAAAAATACATATAAATGAAAATAAAAACAACAAAAAATACCCCCCCCCCCCAAAAAAAAAACGAGATTCAAAAAATAAAAATAAATGTAAAAAAAAATAATCCAAAAATAAATATATAAATATAATTAAATACAAATCAATAAATAAAAACACTCTGCTCTCACATTTATTTATTTGATGCTGCAGACGCTCTGTCAGGTTGAAATGTTATTCAAATGAGGGGGGCGGTCCTAAGCGTGTCTTGTGTTGGGCTTCTCCGTTGCAAACTGCCTTTCATTGGTCGAGTGAGAGGGTTGGCGAACAAGTGTCGCCGCCTTGCATGGAGAGCTCCAGCAATGGATGACTTATCTTGTCCACTATCACCACGACTTGTCGAGCAACCTGACAGAGCGTCTGCAGCATGAAATGCATAAATGTGAGAGCAGTGTTTTTATTTGATTGATATTTAATTCTAGTTAGATATTTATTTCAACATTTATTTTTATATTTATTTTTTTAATCTTGTTTTTTATTTTTGTATTTATTGTTACTTTTTATGTTTCCATTTATATATATATATATATATATATATATTTATGTAATTTTAAATTATTTTTATATCTGTTTTTATTTTCACTTTTATTCATTTATTTATTTAGTCATTTATTTATTTATAAATGTGGCAGTTTTGTTTCTTACTGTAGGATTGGACATGAAGTTTATTAAGGATTTTTTATTTTTTTTGGAAAGAAAATAAATGCTCATTTCTGTGACTTGAAAATAATGACAATGCACAAACTGGCTAATGCAATGCTTGCCTGATGTAAAGTTACTTGATGTCCATTGATGTATATGTGTATGTATATAGTGCATCTAATCTGCTGTTCTTGGCAGGTTTTGCAAGACCATTAAGGCCCGCTCGAACAAAACCACAAATAGTTAGTGGGGAGAGCAGGTTAAAAAAAAATCAGGAGTGAAATTTGAGATTGGGCCTTGATTCCTCTTCGCATCCTGTCCTCGCACTGTACAGTTTTACTGCTCATCCACACTGATCACAGATCCACCATGCTGCATTACAAAGACAAACAGGTGTAAGTTTGAGAAATGGGACGCAAATGGTTTCCTCCTAATAGAAAAAAAGACACCAGTAAATGCTGCTAAATTATGTCCTCTAACACTTTTGCCACAATCTGTTGCGTGGTGAAAGATCACTTTTGACTTGGATACTCAGCATGTCGCTCTGGCTTGCACTGATGATGTAAATCTACGTCACCTATTATATTTCAATCAAAATGCCAGAATACCCCAAATAGGAGCCAGAGAGGTCATGAATAAGTATGATTAAAGATTAATTGCAGTCAAGCGTGCTCTCTTTAGGTCAATTGGAGGATTCTGTCACTACTTATCTGTTTGTCTTTGTCTGTAATGCGGAAATGGTGCAAACCTACCAAAAAAAAGATCTGTTTCTCACCTATGGGGTATGTTTTCTAGCCCTAGTGAATGCTGATCACTGGGGTACATGTTGTATAAATTGCAATCTACTAGAATGTTCATATTAGATTATAAAGTAATATTAAGGGCAATTAATATTATATTGTATGTCAATCGAGGGTTACCAATAAAGTTCCTGTGGAAAAGACTGGACTTGTGTTTTGTTTCTTCCTTATATAAAAAGAAAAGGTACACGACTTAATTTTGCTGTGATGAATTTATTGCTCTTTTCTGTTGTGTACAGGAATGCAGGAATTAAAAATAAAAAACAATATTAAGAAAGTCAGTGGCTAAGCAACATTGCAGCTTCTGTCAGGTACATTTTTTTTTTCGGGGGACAGATTTTGTCTTTGTGGCACTGATGAAAGCTAAAAACATCTTTACACAAAAGGATGAAATAAATAATTTGAGTTGCCAGAAAAGCATAAATACTCATTGATAGTGATTGTATGAGGATTTTGGGAGGTGTACTGAGGTATATATATATATATATATATATATATATATTTATTTATTTATTTATTGAAATGCATTGTTTTCTACGGATTGTTGTTTCTCAATACAGCGAGAAACTTTGTCGTTCTGATAAAATTTCTCGTTCTTTAGTGACATGGGGGGGAAATTGAAATATGTTTCTCATTCTACGGAGAAAGTTTCTCATACTAAACACACACACGCACACATCTGGAGGCGCCGTAATTTTATTTTAGCATTAAATAATCAATATTTTAGGTGCATGTCCAAGTTTTGCATGGCAATTTTGACCTCTTATATGAATCAGTCAGCAGTCCCCTCCATGCACTGTCATCACAGTAAATAACCAATGGAAACACATTTTATTGCATACATCACTTAAACATTAGAAAACAAAAGTACAGCATAAATGGATGATTAGTTTACATTTTGTCATATTCTTTACTTCAGTAAAACTTTTTCTGTGCTTGACTGTTTTACGTAGAAAGAAATATGTTTTTTTCCCCTTTGGAACAGGAAAAAGCAGAATTTTCATAAACTTTATAAAATGTGTAGCCAATTGAGGATCAATGCTTGCAGACTACGTGGAAATGGAAAATTTACATTTTGGGAAACATGTAGCCTTGCATCTAGCAGGTTGATTTCCCACAAAAAATCAAAGAGCTGTCAAATGTATGATAAGTATTTACATGTGCAACAAAGTGGAACTACTTATTAGGGCACCTACTTTGTAAAAAGCCAGCTGTGGTGAATTATAAGGCAGTATTCACAGTAGAGATCTGTTTACAGGTGTACTTATATATTACATTTATTATTCACAAGTGCTAGTAATGGACAATTCTTGGTGGCAAATGATTTAAGAAAACGATTCGTTTTGAAGTGGGAATTTCAATTTGCATCACATTTTATAAGACGAATGTCTGTTGTCTATTAAATCCAAAACAAGCGGCAATCTCTATATAGAAAGGAATGTCGGTATAAATACATGAAACGGTACAAATATTATTACACCAAATAAATAACTACCTGGCTTGAAGTTCTAAAGGGTGATTGTTTTAGGACAAAAAGTATTTGTTAGAAAAATAGAGATTACATTGAATTTATCTGACGCCAATTTAAATGTATGCATGGAAGCAGAAATGATATATGCACAATTTCTGCTGATTAAAATAGATAAGACATTTTCAAAGGCATTACGTTTTGAATAACGCCAATCCGTGGATAAATATTTTAAAGAATGAAAATGGTTAAAAGGTTCCCTCAATGAAATGCCAGGCTTCTCTACACAAGAGCACATAAAAAAACCCCACCCCTGTGTAAAGGTTTTTGTGATATATAAAATTGAGACCACAATAAGTCATGGTTACTCATTCAAACTCATGTTAAACCCAAGTCAGCATACACCTCTAACCATTTTAAATTGCTTCTAAATACCCCCCCCCCCAATAAAAAAAAAAAATAATGATCAGTTGTTCTGGTAGGCTTTTCCTGACCTTATTTTCTTCTAACCAAAGCCTAACACTTTCCCCCCCAATTGAGTTGCACATTCTATAGGTCACATTAATGGTGAAAAAGATTTTAAAATCATTTACTTGGTCTCAATTTTTTTATATATCCCAAAAGAGGCCTTTCAACGAGGGGCGTGTAGACTTTTTATACCCATTGCATATTCATATTAATATCACAAAGCAAAGTGTATCAAATACTGCATCAATTAAACTAAAGGTGCACAGTGAGTTTTGTTCATATTTACATTAAAAGATAAAGTTATTAACACAAACCCAAAAGCTCCAAAATTTCAAAATAATTGTAAAAATTAGGCTTGGAGTATTGATGCCATAATGCTTTCATTATTTTATAAATGTGTATGATAAAGCTTTATGGTGCTTGTAAAATAATTGTCTGGAGAATATTTAATTCCTATTAATTTGTAGGGATGTTCGATACCAGTATAAGTACACACCTATTGAGTAGTCACAGATACTGATTGCATGTACCGATACCACTAGTAGTTTTGATAAATAAAATTTAAGAACAATGACAGATCATTTTAAAGAAAGACATACATCCCAAGATAGCATTTTTCCTTAACATTGCATGAAATTAATGGCAATTTTCTATTCTTCTAATGTTGAATTTCTATTTCTTGATTGCAAAGAAAGTGTGAGTCAAGGGGCAACGTAGAACATCTTTATGGAGATTTTTTTTTAAATGGCATGATAATGTGTTTTAAAAATACTTTCCTTAGTGCATTATTTAGTGTCATCTAGTGGTTTGCGAGGCTACCACCAATTACAGTACTGCCAATTATTAACCGGAGTGAGCAAGCGAGCAGCCCGGCGAGCAGGAGCTAGCGGGAGTGGTGAGCAAGAGTGGCTAGCAACAACTTGCTGGAGCGGCTAACAACAGTCGCTAGCAAAAACTAGCTAGAGACTTATGATTTTATATATATATATATATATATATATATATATATATATATATATATATATATATATATATATATATATATATATATATATAAAAAGAAATGTAGGTTGATTAATTTTATAGTCAGTTTTAAAAAATCAGAGGTGACAAATCCAGGTCCAGGAAGTAAATACCGTGCCATAGTTTGGCTTTAGCCATTGATGTTCGCTAGCTAGCTCAATAGCAGGTAAACAAGCACCATAAGAGCTAGTTAGGGAGCTAACTAGCTAGCACCTGGGGCTAAAACCAAACTGTGGCAGGGTTTTTACTTTTTGGACCTGGATTTGCCACCTTTAATTTTTAAAAACCAGAGGTGGCAAATCCAGGTTCAGAAAGTAAAAACCCTGCCACAGTTTGGCTTCAGCCCTTTAGCCCTTATCGCTAATTGTTTCCATTTTCGTGCTAGCTAGCAGGTAGACGAGCACCATGGGAGATAGCTAGCTAGCTAGCACCATCGGCTAAAACCAAACTGTGGCAGGGTTTTTATTTTCTGAACCAGGATTTGCCACCTCTGTATAAAATGAATTTAGTTCACCACTAGATGGCGCTAAATAATACACATTGTCCATTGAGATAATGAATGGATCTTAATGGCATAGCATGCACAAGGTGCATAATGATGAAGGATATTTTGGTCTGGATCAAGATTTTTGAGCCTTGGCTCTTCTGATTTCCATTATTTTCTTAGCTGATGTGATTTTTACAGTCTTGTTCACCAGTGCTCCAGATGGAGGTCCATAGCAGAGTTTAAGTTTATATCAGTGACATCCAAGAACTCAGCGTTGAAAATGCTGGGCACGATGGGCGTTGGAACATTAAAGGCAGCGGTTGAAGTTGGTGACGTCAGGTCCAGCCACTCCATCGTCTCCCACGGGGTTTCACTAAAAGCCATACTGACCATCCCCTGCACCTCAGGGATAGCAGACACCTTGTTGAGGGGTGAAAGAGGCGTGTCCAGCAGATCTCTACTGGGCCCAACTTTGTCCTGTTGGGGATGATGAGGGTGGCGCTGGTGGTTGTGAGGGCCGCTGTAGCCTTCACCGTCTCGGTTTCCTTCGTCTTCTTGGTGCCCGTCATCCGTGGCCATCTTGACAGAGGTTGCCTCCCCTCCCCTGCTCATTGGGCCCAGCAGAGTCTCCAGGTGGTCATAATGGAGCTGCGAGGGTGAATGGTGTTCGTAGTGGCGGTGGAGCCTTGGGACGAGTAGGCTGGGGTACCCTGGGAACACAGTAAGGTGAGGCAAGACTTTGGTTACAGAAGACCTCTCCTTCTCTTCTCTGGCGTTAGCTGGCATCTCTTGAAGAGAAAGAAGATGAGGGAGTATTGTATCAGGTTGACGGTTTGGTTACCAATATATAGATTTATGAAGAGTCTATAAGTACAAACAATTACAGTAGCATATGTTCACGTTTGACAAGTTTTTGGTTGAAAGGCTTCAATATGAATGCTAAACAGAAACCACTGCCTCCTGGTGGCATATTTTTGTATGTGTGAGTCACACAATATGGTTTGTTCATTAGGTTGATCCATTGAACAAGATCCATAAGAGCTATATCTAGGACGATCAGACGTCCCGATTTGACCAGGACAGTCCTGATTTTGAGCCTCGGATCCCGAGTACCGACAGATATCACCAACTCCATTGTTTTATCCCGATGTAACGCAGGTCCCATCCCGGTATCCTGTTTCTTTTTGCCATGTGTATGTCAATCACACCGTTGTCATAGCGATTCATACGATGGAACCATTAATTCATTCAAACCCAAAAATATATAAATACATTTATACAAATTTTTATGTTTATGCTAGAGCATACAGAAGGCTTTGATACAGCTTCTGTCATGAAGAGGTCACTTAAAGCAATGGTAGTTATTACAAAAAAGCTCTTTTTGTCAGTGTTTTCAACAAGTTTGTGAATAATGATGAAATTTAGCTATATTCTAATGCTAATTACGGCTACTTTTCCCGGTGAAAGAAAATACTCCAATTTTTCTTTTGGTAGGTTCCATGTTTTTATAGCAGTAGAACAGAATATTCTGTGGACCTTGCAAAATCTGTCAAAATCCAGTAAAACGAGAGCGAAGGGCGTTGCTTCAGTGAAAATGGCTGGGAGTGAATGAGTTAAAAGGGAATTTAACTGCTAAATTCCTTCCTATTTACTTTCACATTCCGTTTGCGTTCTCATCCGCATCTACTCGCTAGCAGGCATGTTTTCATCATACTGGTGGAACTAGAACTACTTCCTGCTTTCGTGTCAAAGAATCATGGGAAATGTTGTCCTACTATCCTAATATTGCCTTCGCCGGCGTTGGACCCAACACAAGCTAAGCTTTCTAGCGACATATTTTGTTAGAATGTAGGAACGGCGCGAGGTAAACAGCACAGCCAGCTTCCAATAGCCGCTGGGGTCGAGCTAAAAAGGTTGGAAAATGGTGAGTGCAGTGCCTTGTTTAGCGATGTTAAACTGTCAACCAAGATAGCATTTAGCATCAGCTCAATTAAGTTACTAAAGTAAATTTGAAAATCTGGTCACTCTCGCTACATCAAAAAGTCTCCCTTGACCTTTTATAAAGCAAGATGAGTTGCAAAAGCACAAAAAGAGATTGGGTACTGTAAATTGGGTACTGTGGCTAATGAGAGGTGATAGCATGCTAACGGGCTGACATTTGGTATGCTAACGTAGCAAGAGTGCAACCTGAGTTGAGAAAGCATTAAGGCTGACTGATTTTATATCTTGCCCTGTTTTTAGGTATTATTGTGGGAATGCTGAAGCATCAACAGCATATGTTATTGTGATTTTTATTCTCAACACTTTGCCGTGAAACAACTCCCACATAATACTTCCGATTTACACCATTGCTTCATAAATTCCCGCCTCCCGACGGGTATACATTGTCTGATTCCACATGACTTAAAGTATTTGCACAATTTCATGTTAAATATAAACTTTTCCCCATTTATTTTCAATGGGACTGACATTTAACTTTTTTAAGTACCACTTTCCACGCCCACTTCCATACATACAACTGATCATCATTGCCAGGTGCCTGATACTGCTCGG